>NW_025777395.1:0-95451 GCF_021130785.1 Homalodisca vitripennis | reverse complement strand
CATTTATGTCCTGTTGCTTACAGACGAAGCCGAAACCTGAAGCACACGAGAAATAAAACCGTCTGTTCAAGAGATGCGGTGGGAGAAGATAAGAAAACGCTGGAGGAGAAGATCTCATGGACGTTTGTGCAGAGGAACGAAGACAACAATGACTTTTATTTGTGAAAAAATCACACATTTTCCTTCGCATGCTACTGATTTTTGGGCCTCTTTCTACGTCATTTCAAGAAAGCCGTTTCAGTTTTCAGAACTCAAAAGGGCCTAACCATGAAGAACAGGATGAGTGAATGTGAGTACAATTTTAATTTTAAATGACCCCTGGGAACGTTGGCCAATACTCAGCTTAGTGACAAACCAAAGAATGTTACATCATACAAAGGAGATGTGAAATCACGATGATCCATTAATCCTGATTTGAGTATAAAGCGGTAGGAGCGGCAGGGCCGAAACCCTTACAAAAGATTGGGTTTTAACAAAATTTTGAAAAATGGTTTCAAAGGTCAAAAGATTCTTATTTGGCCTTACAGCTGAGACAATGAATGCTTTGTACTGTGTCTCCATGCAGGCTTTTTCGTTCATTTCGAAACACAGAACATGAATCAAAAATTTCGTTTTTAGGCAAGAATAGGAGGGATTCACAAATTGGAAAAAACTCAGTGACAATTTGCACCAGAACATGAAAACATCCTCAGTACCATAAGAAAAACCTTTGGTTTCATGGAAAAAGCATTAGGAAATACGTTCACTTGGTAAACGGAAGGTACTCGACAAGGTAGTTAGCAGGTAGGTTCAGATAAAAAAAAGGAGGAATCCCACTGGAAGAGAAGTACTACGCTGTATACTAGATGCTGTGTTATTATTTGGCAAAACAGGGGTAAGTGCATTCAGAGGACAAACGAAACTTGTAACTTTGCGGATTCCAAAATAGTGAGAAAATTTTCTTTCCACTCCACTATAGATTTAAATTTCCCACTATAATGAGACCTTGCGTGAGCATATTGGTCGCCATAAGAAAGGGCAGCTCAGCTATTTTTCTCACACAGTACAAGATGAGTTTCTTGATCTCATTGCAAATGCAATTAGAGAAGACATAATTCAGGACATAAAAAAAGCTAAAATATTTTTCATTGATTTTCGACTGTACCCCTGATGTAAGTAAAAATGAACAAATGACTGAAGTCATTCGTTACATTAAATATACTGACGAAGGGCCAGAGGTATGTGAAAGCTTTTTTGATTTTTTTATTGTGAGTAAAAAAAACAGGCGAGGGGCTTTTTGAAAGCATTGCTAAAAAGCTCAAAGAAGATGGTCTAGACTTGATGTTTTGCAGGGGCCCAGTCGTATGACAACGGAGCAAACATGGCTGGGAAATACAAGGGTGTGCAGTCAAGGATTGTGCAAGAGAACAAACTGGCCTACCTTTGTCCCATGCTCAGCCCATTCCTTAAATTTAGTTGGGGTTCATTCGGCAGAGGCCTGTGTTGAAGCACAATCGTATTTTGGTATTATAAACAGCCTCTACAACTTCTTTCATGGCTCTACATCAAGGTGGGAAGTTTTAAAACAACATGTTCCCCTTTCGTTAAAATCAGAAAAGTAAAAGAAGATGGTCAGCAAGGATTGATTCTGTGGAGGTTATTTATAAACATATGGACAAAGTGCTCTCGTCTCTTGAAGACTTAACTACCCATGAGTTCTCATCTCCTGAAACAAGAGCTGAAGCTAAATCGCTACTTAAAAACATGAAAAGGTTTGAATATGTTATATTATGACATGCTTTTGGTATTCAGTCCTCAAGAAAAATTGATAGAGTTTAGCAAGGTTTCTACAAAGAGAGAACACAACAGTAGACAATGCTTGCAAGAAACATACAAGGTCTTCTAAATGTATTATCTTCAACTGGGGATTTAACTGTTTCAGAGGCAATTTGATGAGGCAACATTTTTAGCTATTAATATGGGCATAACAGCAGGAGTACAAAGAAACAAGAAAAGAGAAAGAAAAAGAAAATGACAGGAGACACACATGAAGATGATGGGCCAAATTTTACTGAAGAAGAAGAAGAGCTTTTCAAAAGATCACTTTTTCAAATATGTGATAGAATTATTAGTGAGCTAACTAACAGATATGATGTGCGTTTAAAAAATCGTTGCTGATAAGTTTTAATTTTTTGTGTGGGGATCAAATAAAAAAATGGATGTTAAAACTTTGAAAAGTAAAGCAAAAGAATTAGCTGCAACATATGCCAGTGACTTAAATGAAGAAGAGCTTGTGAATGAAAATAGAGGAGTTTTAAATTTAATTTTACCTTTGTCATCATGGCAGAATATTATGAAGCGGATAAGGAATTAAAATGTGTTACAGTACAAAGAAAACGAGCCGATCTTCAACATTTTTTTGTGTCCAATAGTGTTTCTGAAGACGAAGAAGATGAAATAAGCTCTAAGGTGGTTTGGTAATGATAAATACGTATTGATATGATGAAAAGCCATGAGTCCCATTTAATAACGTACCTTAAAAAGTGGAAAGTTTTCCGCAATCCTGGAAGACAAGCACTGTCCAACCCTTACCAAAAAACGCAGAGCCTTTCCAGTGTTAAGCCAGATGAGACCAATATCTATCTTATCAGCTATATTTAAGATTCTTGAAAATATATACGTAAGATAAGAATTCTAATTTTTTGATTATGGTTTTCAATTTTAGATTGTAATTTTGGTTGTTTTTTTTGTTATAGTAAATAATAGTTTAGGTTAGTGGCGAGAGTTGTTCTGCAAAACGTATCTGAGAAACGTTTGATAATAAAAACAGTATTTATTTATTTATTTACAACTTGATTTTAGTTTTTTGCGTTATGTACACAAATTTTTAGTCTAAGTATACCTGTGACAAGGTCACACCTAAGGTAACAAAATAAGGGACAGGAGTTCTGCGGCAAGTCAGTAGCGTCTGATATGTGGGCTATGCCGGTGTGTTAATTGCGTAAAATGGGGATTATTGCTTATAAATATTGCTTACAAGATAATTCGTAAATCATCCCGTACAACTTTTCATAATTTACAAGATGCACGTAAGGTACATACCACATTGTTAAACAGAAAACACCAATTAGTTGGTAGATGACGACACATCATTATTCCTTAATGATCAAAATACACCAGCTGGGGGTGTTGTTACACAGTCGTAACCACGTGATTTTGTTAAATATGGAGCCAGGTTACTAACGAGCTGTAATTATTATTCTTGTATTGTCTGACAGAAACAAACTTCAAATTTTAAAGTGTAAATGGAAAAAAAAATCTCAGACCTGGTTATGTATTGATATTTTCTAGAACGCAAGGAAAAATAATCTAATACAATATATACTTTTAAAAAGGAAAAGTAAACACGAACGAAAGTGTTTGTCTTCTTTTTAACATTACTGAACTAGAATAGTTAATACTGTAGTAAACGAAGATTTTCTCTCTCTCTCCCTTTGCAGTTTTTGCGATTGTTCGAACTGCGAGTGTATGTTTGTTGTTTTTGTACGTGTATATGTGTTTTGGGCACGTTTGTTTTTTGAGAATGCGCGTGCGTATGTGTGTACTAAACTAAAGCATGTTTATAAAGATTTAACCTTTCATAGATTTTTACAACCCACAGAAAAACTATATTAGTTATTTCAACTTCTCGACATTCTAAAAGATAAAATTTTACAAAAACACGTGTAATGTGCTCTCAAAAGATAAGTAAAAAGTATTTCATGACAGCCAACCACTTGTTGAGGTTGAAGTAGGTTTAGATATCTCATTATATAACAAAACTATATTCAGATTGTCAAGTTTTCTGATGGCCTAAAATGACGAACTTTGAAGTTCCTGTGCCTCATGCTCTCAACCGACGAAGTAAACCTTTTTTAATGAAGTTTAAATTCTCTTCCTCCTATAGGGGATCAAATTGTATTGCAAATTCTAGAAGAACTATATATTTAGTTTTTTTTAATCTTCCCGATAGCATAAAAAGATGAAATTGTCAATATGCCCAACCTTATGCCATTAAGCTAAAGTAGAGGTGTTTGATGGGAGAAATCAACCAATCATAAGAAAAAGTGTTACATCGGTTAGAATAACCTTGTTTTGTTTGTCCTAAAAGAAAGTAAGTTAACTCGTTATGTGTTTTATGTTTTCAACAGACTAAAAGCATTTCAAATATCTTATACTAAAAAGGGCCGGAAGTAGTCTTTTCAAACAAACCTAACGTTCAATGGGCAATGGTGTAGTGTAGCGAGTAAAACGGTGATCGCAAGATAACCAAATCAAGCAAACGTCGAGGGTGGCTGCTGATTCTATGGGCAACCGTTGAGACGATCCTGTCCTTGCTAGCAATCCGCCTGACCGGCCATTGGTGTTAGTTCGGAAGTCACCTTTAATCCGTTGGTCCCAAGTTTAAGTATAAGGAAGTGATTCTCAGCCCTAACTTCGGTAAAATAAGATATCTTTACTTTTACGTTAACACTGAGATCATCAATTTCCCCAAAATCCTTGCTCCTGGATCTTGTGAAGATCTTCTCACTCCAGAAGCAGCGCAAAGGTTCTTTTAGGTCTAACTGAAATTGCTCAGTTTTTTTTGTCCTAAGAGAACAAAAACCAATATACCCATTTGTTTCTAAAATAAGCAATCCAACCTGTTTCAGAAAAAACGTTGTATGCTTTTATGATGAAAATTGCCTCTCGGCTCCTGGTTTTAATTACTAATATTGTTTTAGAACTTCTAGAATTGTGATATTGTAAGACTGAATTTAAAGTTGTGACAACGTGCGGTCCAGGGACGTGATGGTCCGCTGGGACGTGTTCTGGTGCAATCACGTCCTCACTGTGCTCTCGGTGTCCTTTGCTTTGCCAAATATATATATTGTGACTTATCCAGCACAATATTCTAAGAGCGATAGTATTAAATCAATCGTAGTATTAAATCTATCATTGCAATTAATCTACAGTCTTTAAATTTTGCATGTAGCCTATTCAAAGCCTCATACGCGACAAGCTGTGTGGTGTACTCATGCACTATATCCCAAGTACCGGTATGAATAAACACTGAAAAAATTAAATACTTTTTAATACTTTAAATTACTGGTAATTTAAATACTTTGATTAAACAATAATCCTTTTGTTATTGTTTACTCGTCCAGAGCTAAATTTGGAAAAGAGAACTTTATAAGCCTAAGCGTTTAGTCCCCCAGCTTTGAGTCCAATAGCTTTAGCTAATATGGGATTATAGAACGATACCCAGTAAGTAAACCTGACATCCCTCTTTTTAAAAAATTCCGAATTGGGAAAAAATCCACTGCTTTATAACCGCTCCATCATATGAAACGACCTGTTTATAAATAATGATATTAATTAGTTTGTCGGTAGTAAGTTTTATCACGGAATAGTCTTGATTATGTACTTAATTAATATTTATGGATATATATATATATATATATATATATATATATATATATATATAGTATATATATATATATATGGTGAAAGCTATATACGAAGATGTATTCAAACGAGCTGGAATAAAATATGAGCTTTTAACTACTTGCATTTATTCCGTTACATTGTTCATGTCTTCCGCTTTATCTTAGTTACTTGTTTCGTCACTCTAAAATGTTTATTGGATTCTTAAATACTGTTTGATACATTTTAAAAGCAGGGATTAACTATTAATTTCATTAGTTATAATGTTTTTTAATGTTACTAAAACAAGTACTTTTACAACTCTTTTAAAGTAAAAAAAAACCTGTATTATGCCAATTTATTTAATACACAAATAAATAATAATGCAAACGTTCCAAATTAAGCATTATTTAAAAAACGAATTAATGCAATAGTTGTTAATCACACGACAGTATAGTGCTATAGATTACATATTTTAAAATCAACTGAAAAATAATAAATCTACTGGATCCCGATGTACTAACAAACTCCTGCAGTAAAAAGTTTATAACATTATGAATGTTTGCAAATTTATATTATTAGTTTTGTATTATGATTAAAATGTATGTAACGGGGTTAATTTTCCATAAAATTGTGGTATTAATATTTAAAAACAACTGTGACCAATTTGAAATGGTACATGATGTATTATTTTTATTTGAGACTAATATAATTAATAACATTATAAATAAGTGTAAATAATTTACTTTGTGTAGCAGATACCGCATTTAAAATAAATATATTTTTATATAATCCACGCATGGCTAGACCAACCCAACATGCATAGAATTTTGCATGATAGAGGATATTTTTTCAATTTTCATTTAAGGTATGTATAACTCCTACCGAAAATTGAACATTTATCAGTAAGACTTACTTACGGTAAAAAAATGGAATTCGTATAAAAAATCCCCTACTGTGAGTGCTCATTTATCAATTACCACTCCACAATGTTCATAGTATAAATTACGTTTTTCACCGACCGCAAGTCAGAGTCATTATTAAGAACACTACAGTCATATTCGAGTCTTTGTCCGTCCACCTCCAGGTACTGACTAGTAATCACGTGTTTCACTTACCGTTTGTCTATCTGTCTACCCGTCTATCCAATAACTCTTGATAGGACAGGTCCTAGAGACTTGACGTCCGGTACATATTTGTTCAAAGAAAGGCCGGTCAAAAGGAAATCCGTCTGTACGCCTGATTACTGTGCGATAACCTCTGTTAGAAAAAGTCTTAGAGACTTCAAACTTGGTGCATAGTTTACTCTTCATTGAAGGAAGACCCTTATTGATTTTGGCTTAAAAGGTCAGAGGGTAGTTGTAGCGTTTTTAAAGCTACATTGATTTTTTTTTATTAAAATATATGTCAGGGTAAAAACGAACATGTAATCCTTTGGCAAGTTAGGACTGGTAGTTTTAAATTGTTAGGAAGGCAGGTTGACTGCCTTTAATTGATTAGAACTTGTCTTGTTGCGAGTATTGTTCTCCTTGTTTGATACAGCTGGACCAATGAGAGAACACCGAGGATGTCCTGAAAAGTTGGTTGGAAAGGGAAGTATTTTAAGCGCCCGCTCATAATTTTCGCCCTTCTTTTGGTTATTTTCGTGAGTCAAGTTAATTACAGTGCGTCGTGTTCCTTAAATTTTTTTTTCCGCGAGGGAATTTTGAGATAAGCACCAAATTTATTGTACGTTTTATTGAAATAGTCTACCAGATCTGATATTAAAATTAATTTTGTTGTCTTTTTTATAGAAAAAAATTAAATTCATAGAAACTACAGAGCATCTGAATAACTTATTCTCGAGGAACAATAGAGCATAATAGAATCATACAATTTGGTTCATGCTTGCAAGAAAAGTGAATTAAAATTGAACTTTGTTAATCAACTTTAATTGAGATTTGGAAAAGTAGTAATTTATTATTATTTAACTGGAACTGTTTTATTGTGAAATTATTAATTGGAAATTAATTGAACTTTAATAATTTTTAGAGAGAGTTGTAATCTGAATTGCATAGACTTGAAAGTTAAGGTTCAACTAGTGGACAGAGAAGTTTAAATTTTTTATTTAGAATTTTGAGTAAACTTAGAAGTGAACATTTTTATTTTAGTTATTTCTAAGTGGTATTTCATTTTTATTTTAAATCTTTATTATTTTATTTTAAGAAGAGAGCTCTGATTTTTAGTTTGATATATTTGATTAATATTTTTATTTCTTGCCAAAAGGAATTTTTAAATTTACTAAAAGGTTTGTCAATTCTTATGTGGAAAATAGAGTGATAAAAATTCTGAAACGTTGAACTTATTAATTTGGCAGTTTAAAATAAATCCATTATTTTTATTTAGAACTGTGATTTTTATTTTAGAACAAACCAGATAATATTTAATAGTTAAAAAATTTAGTAATTGATTGTACTGAATATTCACTAGGAGCTTACTAATCAAAAAATATTTTATATCGTCTTGGATGTCTCATTGATAATTTAAATATTAATACTCTGGAATATTAATATCAACCATCCAAGTCGTTATAGTAGTCCGTCCGTATGAGCAACAACTCTTTTGTTACATATCGGTGGGGTTCATTGTATCGGTATATTCAGTTAAGGAACAATAAAGTTCACCTGTGGAGGTCATCGGTCAGATGTTAAACTGTAAAAGAAACACACACACACACACACAAAGTAATCCACAACGTACACTGATCGATGTGACCTATTGGAAAATAATTAGTTTGCCTTTGTACATACATAATAAAAACCAACATTAACCTTACCTTGATAAAATGAAAGTAATCAAAATACTTCGTCACGTTCAACGTCTGAATTGATGACTGGAGCGCGTAGTTAATTGATATTCCCAGTTTTGATAGATTACCTGTTCGCAAGCTAATTGATATTTTAGTTCAATAACAATATTTATGGTGCACTAGAGGTTACCCACGGCTTCGCATGCATTTTGTATGTTTGGAATCTGTATGAGCACTCATGATTCAAGTGAATTATATTTCCGACGCCAATGTTATGTTGGCCTTTTTACCACAATCAAGAAAATATATTTAAAAGTGTGCATATTTATGGTCATCGTATTTTGCCCGGTCCTTACTATTTTTGTTCCAAAGTGGGTTTTGCCCTTCTTCCCGATCAATAAAATATACACCGTGTGTCCTAAAATTCTGTGCATACTGAAGGGATCTTGAAAACTATAAGAGATACAGGAAAGATTAAATAGACAAAGTTGTGCGTAATACGAATATCAACAAAATTAGTGTGTTTAAGTTGATGCTTGGTTGCGTCGGTCACTCGCTGCGCTCAAAAACTGTTGTTGGTTAAACTGTAACTATACTGAAAGGTTTCTTGAATGAAATTTCTTCTATTTTTTAATTTTATAAAGACAAAATTTTTTTCAAGGACAAGCAAGTAGGAGCAGTAGTAGGGTTTGAGTAATTGTTAAATGAAGCCGTGTTTTACATAATCAAAGAAAAGTATATTTTTTTACTAACTTCAAAAATACAATGTATGTTACACTTTCTTCGTAGTTTTCATTAATTAATTTATTAAACCCCTTTTTTGTATGGTTGTGTGAAGGGAATTTTTATTGAACTGGTAAATTTTCTACATCCTTCAAATACAGGCGGTTTGAAAAATAATATAAATATTAAAAAGTAATTTATCGAAAATATGTTATCTTATCGAAACTATCGATCGCTGCGCCCACGGCTCGGCTATTGGAGAACGGAATACATAGTCTAGTTTATATTTATATACGCTAGATGCAAGTTATCTTACGTTTTGCTTGGTAACCGTCATTTATCTATAAATGGCTACTCCGGAGCGGAAAACATTTTGTGTTTTCGAGTTCGCGTAGTGCAACTCCTTGATTACTGCGCAGAGAATTTCAGGTAGAGGTAACAAATTGATCCTCCGAATGGATGGCACATTTGCAGATGGCACCGAAAGTTCGTAGATACAGGATTACAGGATGTGTGTGTGTGTAAAGGAAAGAGTCCTGGCCACCCTCGTGGTCCTGGGGAAAAAGTTGCACAAATTTAAAACTGCTTTCCAACGTAGTCATTCAAAAGCAGCTCGTCGTGCAAGTCGGGAGTTACAACTGTCAACAACAACAATTTGGGCTTGTTTTGAGACGTCGTTTGGTTATGATGCTGTTGCGTCTTGATGAAAAACGCAAACGTTGCGGCATTTTGCAACGATATTCTTGATAATTATTGACAATTATACTTTCGGAAAACGCATCGTGTTCACTGACGTAGCAACTTTCCATGTTAGTAGTCAGGGAAACAAACATGATGTTCGAATTTGGAGCCTGCCAGTACCCACATGTAGGTATTGAACATGTACCGAGATTCGTCCCGAATTTAACATGAAAAATAACGAATTAATGCTGAACGTAATTGTACAAAGTAAGCTAAGCTAAAGACACATTTATTTATAACTATGTTATCTTTATTTTAAGCACGATATAGAATAAGTGAACTTATTATACCTTTACATTTTATTATCTACAAGTATGTCTTTACTTTCTAGATAAAATGCAAATTTTACAACAGACTACGAAACGCTTGCTGTATGTGGTAGGACACATACTGTAGAACCGAAAAACTCTACATATCCGTGAGCTCGATATATGATATTACATTTTTACCCATGAACCCAAAATATCTAATGACAATAATGCATCATTTAACATTGAAGAAATTAACTCAAAGATTCCAGTAAACGCCTTACTGAATGCAAGACTCTCATGAGAAATGACAATCATGAAGTAATAAGACTAACACAATTTTACAATCATTCTAAATTATTTTATAAGCTTTTAAAAATATTACAATGAAGTTGTAATATAAAATAAATGTAATAAGAACAAAAGACATTGATAAGTTATACCTGCATTGAAAAAACATAATGAGCAAACAACCATTATTAACATTTTTATAGAGCAATACCGTTATAACTATGAAGTTTTGTAAATTAATTTAAACTATACAATACTCTGATGTATAACTATTCTAAAAATAAAATTCAAACAAATTAAGCAATTGATAGGATATGAATAGGATATGGTATACATAAATTTACTATAAAAAAGTAAACCTCTTTCAGACACTTATTTATAAATAAAAAATCACCAAAGAAAACTTACTGTATTTCGATGTATGGTAAATAGATCAAAAAAATAAAATCTATAGTAAAAAGTAATTTTTAACCTATACAATAATTTTAAATTTAGTAACAAAAATTTATGTAACTGCAAAACTATAAACAATGATCACAAAGTGGACAAGTAGATAATGATAAAAACAAAAAAAAATTGTAAATAATATAGTTTCACTACAATATAATTCTTATAAAATACCAAAAGACGTTTAAAAATTTAATATTTAATATAAATTATAGAAAACGATACAATTTCTTAAATCTTGTAAAACAAAATAATCAGCTATGTGTCTTCTTGGAGGTGATATCCATTATTCCCTAACGTAGAAGAAAAACTGTGATGTCTATAAATAAATAGGTAGTCATATTGCTACTAACTTATTGCTTGTCGTATTTAATTTTTAATGTTATAAAGCAAAAGACAGCACAGAACACGGAAATATTTACACAATTTGTGTTTGTCTATCTGAATTGCCTACGTTTGTTTTCATCAATACAGTACTCTGCTATTTACCATAGTATTCATGTAGAAAAATATCGATTAGAAACCAAAAATATGCTAAACGTTCTCAAGTTATTTCAGAAATATTAAAATAATAATTGTCTAACACTTAACTGACTTAGATTTTTATTACTCGCCTGTTTGATGTTAAGTACACACACAGTCAGGAGAACTAACATCAGTATAGGCCTATCGATTATAACCATCGCGATTTTTGAAATCGATTGTTATGGACACAACAGTTACCAGAAACGTTGCAAACGAACAGTGGTAAACGGAATGGAATGAAAATTAAATTAAGAAAGTGTAATTTCCCGCTCAAGCACGTAACCAGTTTATCCCTTCGTAATCCACTTCATGGCAGAATAAAAATCATATTGAATTGCCGACATAGTAACTCAATTTTTAAACTGCAAATACAAAAATATACAAAATCTAATTATATTCTGTTTTGATAAAATCATGTTAGGCAGTTTTCAATGCCTTTATTCTTTAACATCAATTTAATACACCACTTTTGAAGAATTTACAAAGCTTTTATAACAGATTGAGAGATTCCGCCCCAAGAGACAACAATTATTGCATTATCTAAGCAATTCTAGTCTGATATTTACTAAAGCAAAATAAAGACTTCGCCTAGTCTGGAGAGGATATGTCTCAAAGAGTCCTGATAGTAAAGTGATAAATGCATTTAATCAATCTACAAGGGTTTTGCTTGCATAAGCAATTCATGCATTTTTTAATTATTTTATTATGAAAGTCAACATAAGCTATTAAACTCAAATTAATGCCATATTTATGAACATTGAGATCCAATTTGTTTTTGCATTCACATAGATTAAAAACAGTGTGGCTCCTAATACAGAACCCAATGGGACCCTATGCCTGATAAGCTCCATATCACTCAGAACCCCATAGATTTTTCACAGTGTTTTCTATTGCTTAAATACCATGAAAGCCAGGCTTGAGTCACTCCGCAAACTCCAAATTATATAAATTTTCCAGCAAAATGGCATGATTAACGATATAAAATACTTGCTGTACACCCAAGAAAAGTCCACTTACATACTTTATATATATATAATATATATAATTTATTCTCTCATTTATTTTGTTGGTACAATTCATAAGAGCCAGTCCATTATTTACTTATTACTTAAATAATTTATTTTATTAAAAATACATTCCCCAGAATTTCTTTCATTATTTTTCCTAGTAACTTATAGAATGTTGAAAAAATGACATAGGACAAAATTTTGAGCATTTATACGTTGCTAATATACGTTACATAAATTAGTAATACCACTTTTTAAGATGTTTTGAAAAGCCCTGTACTGAAACTTGATAATAAATTAAAACACTTCTGCTATTCTGGGATATATATGTTTAATCATAATTCAATTTATGTATACTATGAATACCTGATGATTTGCCATTTTTCCAAAGTCCTCACAACTCTGACCACATCTTCATAAAAAACTGCCCTAATAACATGGATGATCTCTCCTGAATATCTACAAAATTATCCTTGTACGGAAATTTGTCAAGGCCAACACTTTAATCAATCAAGGCAAATTATCAATTTCAATTATTCTGTCAGTAATAGACAAGAAAAATTCATTTGTAACAGTTTCCGAGTCAGTAATCACTGTATTATCGATTTGCATACGAAAAGTTTCATCTCTGTGACTCTGGCCAGTTATATTTTTATTCGTATTCCAAGTGGCCTTTTAATTTCCAATATTATTCTATAATTTATTCTTATGATAAGAATATTTAGCTACTTAAATTTTTTGCCTCAGTTTATTCCTTAAAGAATGGTAATATAATCTAAATTTACCATATTGTGGTTTATATCTAACTTTTTTTTTCTGACTACAAATATATTAATTCATCTCGTATCTTTTGCCAGTGTTAAAAGTGTCTGTGGGAAGCTAAGCTATTATTTTAAAAGCTTTTGTTTCTGTTCTCCTATTTACTGTTCTAAAACAGTTTTCAAATTTCTTCAAAATAAATGTGACTGAAACGATTAGTATGTACGAACGTCGGACTATTTCCTAGCATCATTAAGTTAAGTTATGGTCGTAAAAGAAATATACCTCTTAGTACACACTTCTTCTCGTTGCTCAATTGATATGTACTGTCATTAGGGTATGTTCAAAATTTTTACATTCCTGAAAACCTCTCTCATATTCATTTTTCAAATTGAAAATGGAGCATAGTTGGCTACTCATTTTATTATACTGGACTGATATGTAGTATTTACACTCCACATGTAATGATATCACTAATAATAGAACTTTTAAGGGCTAAATACTGTAATGCCAAATTTGTGATGGGAAAGGAGTCCATTCAAAAATTGAGATTCGTGTCCAAAAGGGATTTTTCTATATCATGTAAGGGTAATAACTGAGCTAGCTAAAGAAAAAACATCTTTTTTAGAAACTAATAATACGTTTTTTCATATGGGTTCAGTTGTATCCCGTTTATACCTAACAGCAGAATCTACACTGGGTACAGTAAAACCTACACTGGGTACAGCAGAACCTACACTGGGTACAGCAGAACCTACACTGGGTACAGCAGAACCTACACTCAATTCAGCAGAACCTACACTGAGTACAGCAGAACCTACCCTGGGTACATCAGAACGTACACTGGGTACAGCAGAATCTACACTGGGTACAGCAGAACATACACTCAATACAGCAGAACCTACACTGAGTACAGCAGAACCTACCCTGGGTACATCAGAACGTACACTGGGTACAGCAGAATCTACACTGGGTACAGCAGAAACCTACACTCAATACAGCAGAACCTACACTGAGTACAGCAGAACCTACACTGGGTACAGCAGAACATACACTCAATACAGCAGAACCTACAATGAGTACAGCAGAACCTACCCTGGGTACATCAGAACCTACACTGGGTACAGCAGGACCTACACTGGGTACAGCAGAAACTACACTGGGTACAGCAGAACATACTCTCAATACAGCAGCAGAACCTACAATGAGTACAGCAGAACCTACCCTGGGTACATCAGAACCTACACTGGGTACAGCAGGACCTACACTGGGTACAGCAGAACCTACACTGGGTACAGCAGAACATACACTCAATACAGCAGAACCTACACTGAGTACATCAGAACCTACACTCAGTACAGCAGAACCTACACTGGGTACAGCACAACCTAGACTGAGTACAGCAGAATCTACACTGGGTACAGTAGAACTTACACTGTCTACAGCAAAACCTGACATGCAAACCGTTTGGATGACTCGAAGCAGTACATAAATAACTGTACATATATTGGGGTATGAGTGTTGGTTAATAGGTCTCGATTTCTACAGAGTATTACATTTGGAGGGGCTCCTTCAATAGACGGGTTTTGAAGCTAAACATGATGAAGTATATTTTTTCGATGCTTCTTTGATTCGAATAAAGCTAGCCTCTCCTTCACCAAATGTAACATAAGTAGCCCTCGTTATTCTCCTCGTAGTGGATATAATATCTGGTCTTAGCAGCAAGGAGCACCGATACCCAACATAACTCATCCTGAATGTCCTGTCATTCATGAAGCACAGACGTTTTTAGGTCAAAGGATATTCGGATATATTCTATCGTTCACTGATACAAGAAATCAGTAATCTGTATCTCATTCAGTGTGTTGCTGATTTATTAGATCATTTGAATAATAGCAAATCTCTGAAGAAACACATTACCTTTACGGTTCACTCAATCGTCTAAAACAAAACTTTACACAAAGAACCACTTTCAGGACGAAGTGCACAGAGTTTTCTCAGCTTCCTAAAGTAAACATAAAGAACAGAACACTTCTGAAATATCCCATAAATCAGAACGACCATACAAAACATTTTCCATTATACAA
Organism: Homalodisca vitripennis; assembly: GCF_021130785.1. Classification (NCBI taxonomy): domain Eukaryota; kingdom Metazoa; phylum Arthropoda; class Insecta; order Hemiptera; family Cicadellidae; genus Homalodisca; species Homalodisca vitripennis. The sequence continues at coordinate 80,411 of NW_025777395.1, read as the reverse complement.
TAACTCGGGCGGATCAAGAGCATCAGTAGATAATATAGAGTATGTACCAAATTTACATAATCATTTCTATGAGTATCTCCAATTGTTTTGTGAACGACCCGATTTAAATTAATGTATCCTTACTCTAATTATGTGCTGTTAAGTAACATTTCAGCGAACGTAAATTACGCATTAGCGTTTATAATTCCTTTTTTGTAGAGATTCCTCGGCGCGTTTATATACGTTCCATTCGAACTGCCATAGTGTTATCACACACAGATATATCCGTTAAAGGATATGATCATTACGGTGTATATTCTCACTAACACTGATACTGAAACTTTTATTTTTCTCTGGAAACAGTAGAGTTTTTGTTTCATCTCCATAGTTACTGGATATGAGTATAATGCGCATTTAAAAAAGTGAGACATACAGTAAATTTGGTACGTTACTATTATTTTATTTCATTTTTAACCTAGGAAGTAGCTGAGACCGGCTTCTGTCGCGATCCTATGAGAATATCGAGCTGTATCTGAATCATCTCACCTTGGAATAAAGGAAGTCCATCTTGTTGTAACTTCTCCGGTTTTAAGCGGACAATAGAAGATACTCCCACATGTCCTCGCTAGCGACCGCCTTTGAAAACTGAGGCAGTTCCAGCCACTCCAACGGCCATCCTCCGCAGTATAATGGACCTATCGATCTACTCCTCCAAAAGCTTCTTTGTAATCAGTAGATGCAGAATAAATTTTAAAATAAATTAATAATTTTTAAGCATAATTTTTTAATGTATTAAAACGAAAATCTGTGATTACAAGTGGCATTCCGTAAACACAATTTTTAAAGTTAGCACAAACTTCTTAGTTAGTATCCCTTAGTCAATTTTAAAACACCCTAAATAATAATTCCGTTTGAATAAAAATCAGGTGATTGATTATACAGTAGGTGTTTTATGAAGTACGTGTGTTTAGCTCTTAAGAAAAATTATTAATCAAATAATACTTATTATTTTATTTTATATTGTACTAGACGATACCATTCGCTTCGCAGACAATTTCGTTTTGAAAAAAGGTCATAATAAGGATATTCTTGAAATGAAATTCCAAACTATCCTGAGATAAGTCACTGAAATTTACTGAAAATTCTAGATCCCTTTAAAATTTAGGTTAAAAGAGTAATGTAACACTTTTTTTTAATAACTCTTGAAATCTTTCGAACTTTTCTTCAATATTTTATGATATTTTATTGACTAGCTCCAACGATTACACTAAAATTGAAACTATTTCGGGCCATGTTAAATACTCATAAGTCTAAAGGGAGACAAGAGTGTAAGTCCATAGAGCCTCAGTAACAGACATGATGTAATATATAATAGCATTTTACTTATTGTTGATAAAATCGTAATAAAAACAAATCCTGAAAAGTATATCTTGAGAACGTAACATTGAGTTTTTTAAAGTGTAACTAACTTTTGACGGATAAATAACAAGAAAACATTTACTATTATAAACTATTTAAATTTATTATTCTTGACTTTTAAAAGTGATATCTGCTGGCCGATATAAAAGAGTGGTCTTGAACCTTAAAGCATGAGACTACAAGTCCTATCGTGAGAAGCTATAAAAGTGAATCAGATAGGTTATTCATATTAAAACAAGAACGGTGGAGATTGAGTTGGGAACTTAAAAATATCTGCTATAAATTAAAATTGGCCTTAAAGTGGGATTTTATTTGGTAGAACTTGTAATGTCCAAGCAATGTTCGTTTGAACGTCTTCGTCGTTTGAATTTTGAAGGAGCTTTTCCAGATGTCAAATCTGTAACTTGCTGCAAACGATGTACTCAGCAGAAAGTGATGTTAAGTTAAAGTCGTTCATGCACAAAGGACTTTAGATTTGTTTCATAGGTAAAAGTATTAGCACTTTGCAATTAACTATAGTATTCTACCTACGAGAAGTCCAATCCAATGCACTCCGATTTGACGATCTGAATATTAAAATACTAATAGTCAATATAGAAATATAGATAGGGATGTTTAATTTTCCAAATAAATTTTTCAATTAAGTAAATACACTTAGTTCATTGAAGTTATAAGAAGTAGTCACTTACGTTGGCCAGTCTTTCCTTTTTAAAAAGGATCTAAAATCCATTATAACTATAATATAGCTTATAAGAAGCCATTGAGGTTTTTAATAATATTGCATATTATTTACAACTATGTTCCTGATATAGCGTTTACTGTAATATGAATTTGTATACTTATATTAATATTAAAATCTTTTTATATAACTCCAATTTCCCTAACACTAACAGATCACGCATAGAGGGCAAATCGCAGAGATCACCTGATATGGTGTCTAGTCTCTGATTGGTCCGAGGTCAAGCTATGTTCTGAAAGGGAAATACCCCGATTCTTCTCGTTTTGTTTTGTAGCGGGTAGCATCTCCTGCAGCTGACCTGAATTGCCGCTTGAGCTTTACTCTCGTGCTGAGTTTCGCAATGTATGGTTAGTCCGATCTCATTATCAAGGTGTGTAGCTTTGCACCCTCACTCTCACCGCGATTTACGTTTGCTCACATAACCCCTTTTTATAGTACTTTTTAGGTGGAATAATCGTTTAGTTGCGTTGTCATAGGAGTGCATCCTCGTTTTGAACCCCTAATTTTTACAATGTATGTTTTTTTACCTTGTAGTAGGTGTGGTGAAAATTGTTCTAAATCTGGTTCAAGACCAACATGAGGCAGTCCAGTAGATAAAATCAGTTCTGTACTCTGCCATGTGAAGGTGTAGACGTTATCATAGTGTCATATAGAATATCTCTAATCTTTACTCTCCGGCAACCTAATTTCATACAAAACTTTATTAAATTACAATTTCATTAATGATATTTCATTTTAAATGAAGATTAACATTTGATACACTAGCTGTTTTATCCCATATCAGCTCAGATAATAAAGTGGTGTAAATACCGTGCTTGAAGACCGACCTTACCCCTTTAAACCTGTTACAGGTTAAGTAGTGACAGAGTAGAATAATGAATAAAGTGTACACTTTCATAGTTTTGAATGCATTTTAACAATAATAAGCGACGTAGTTTTAATTAGAAATTCTGTTGTATAGCCGGAGCAGTTGGCGAAAAACTTCAGGTCAAATTATTCTACCGTATAACTCTTTCAACACAAGTGAACTGTATATTTATGTCTGTAACGCGTTGTACTTACAGTTTGGTGAGTATTTTTACACTGAAGTAATTATTTGCAGGAATCATTTTCATAGCAACCATGATTTATTGGTTTATAATTTTAATTTTCAATTTATAACTGCATTAATAAAATATACAGTGTACTATACTATTTCACTGTAGATTATATTGTTAAGTTTGTTTTATTAACATTTTTTGGTAAACTAAAGGCATATTTCAATTGCAACCGTAAAAAAATCCATGAACCATCGAAATATTAATTTTAGAGTTATGGGCGTTTTTGCTGATGTAAAAAAATAAAGAAAATATTTGTTTACTGATAGCAAAGCACAGATTTTATCGATAAATAATATCTCTTCCACATCGTAACATTAAATCATTCGAATAATTTTATAGCCATTATTACAGTAATAGTGCCAGTCGCTAATAATAGTGGAATGTTGTGTTATTTGTACAATCCTAAGTCTGATACGAATAATTTTATCTGATTCAGTGTTTAAGTGGTTCCACTGATAAATTTATAGATCAATAATTACACCAGCCAACCAAACCGTTCAGAATATATGTTTAAAATAATAATTTTGGAGTGTTACTCTTTGTAATTTAGTTTTATAATAACAGGTACCACTGAATAAAAAGTTCATTAAAGTAGAAGATCTACATTTTGCATTAAATAAAATACAATTAACATGCGGAGATACATGTTTTATTTCTTTTCAAATGAATCGTTCAAACTTTATCGTCCAAGCTGGTATCATTTCAACTTTAATCAGTGGAGTTTAATTCATCTTATCAAACCCACTTTTGTACAATTACTGAAAATTTTATTTCAGCACAGACCAACCGTGTGTGAACTATTAATTACAGTCGGAAGGTACTACTCTCTCAGACCTCTATTGGTGTGACGATTCCTCTATGACCCTGCGTCTCTCTGGCTTATGTCCTTTAGAAATACAGGAATTCTCTGATTCCCTGATTTTTACATATTATTTAGTAACTCAAGGAACCAATTGGCCTATTCATTTTGGAAAATATGCTCTTTAACAAATTTTTTTCTTTAATCACATAACCTGAAGTAGACACAGACTTGCCTGTATGTCATGTCTTTTTCTTAGTAAGCCTTCCTTGGAATTAATGATACCTAAATGAAATTGCTGCTCTCTGGAGGCTACCAATTCTTATAACCAGCCTGTAGGAACTGACGCTCCTTTGGACCATGGAACAATTTAATTCTTTATTTACACATATAGTTTGTACAGTTTTACAAATATATACAAATATTATGTTTGTCAAGTACCATAATAGAGTAAACTAAAAACAATGCAATGAAAGTGAAGAACGAGTTATCTTAAGTAAATAGTAAGAAGTAAAAGGAACTTTACAGATAAAACATTAAACACGAGGAGCTCTTTAAGATAATAATACATTGAACTCATTAGGAGTTTCTTCAGCGATCTCTTAAAGACAGAAAGAGTAAGTTTGTACTCTCATTCATTCCGGTAACTTATTGAACAGCCGAATAAAAAAGTAAAACGGAACCCTCTCAAACTTGGCCGCAGAGCTCAAGCGTTTAACCAGTTCGCCTGTATGAAATTCCCACCTTGCGTTTTTATCCATAGTCAATCCCAAAAGTTTATAGCAGCAAAATCACCATTCCCTCGGTCCAGTCAGCAGAATTCCCACATTGCATAACTGTATTGCACTGGTTTTGGTTCTCTTCATAAGTAAGCTATTCGCCTGGAACCAATATCTGAAATCTGAGTAATCACTAAGTCCATAATAGTCTTTACAACAACATCGTCTCTACCGGTGAGGAGCAAGATTGCAAACAATGAAATTTTAGCGTTTGGATTGTAAGTCTAAAATCATTAATACAAAGTAAGAACAGTAACGGGGACAAGACGCAACCCTGAGGCACGCCGCTAATGATCTTACTCCAAGATGATAAATACTTATCATGAGTACAGTCCATAGATACACTCTGTTGTCTTCCACACCGCAATGCCCAGCCTCAACTACCACACCTATACCCGTTAGAGTAGTCATTGTGGATTTGTATACTCTCTAGCTTAAAAATGGCTAAAGATCCACCACATTTATTCTATCTTTATGAATAGTAACTAATTTTGTGGATAACTTTTTCTCAGCTCTTTAGCCAAATAATTTTTGCTTTTATTTTTTATCACGTATTACTCGTAAAATAAAGTCAAATTCAGTCAATACGTGACATTGACGTTTACCAATATTTGACACAAGAGATTGGGACCATTACCAATATGACACAAGATGCAGGGACGTTTATCAATATGACACAAGAGGCAGGTTCGTTAAAAAATATGATACAATAGGCATGTACATTCCCCAATATAACGCAAGAGACAGGTACATTTACAAATATGGTAATGCGGGGTAGCAGACAACTCAGCATAGCACATCTGATTATGAGATCGCTTAACACAGGGTTCAATGAGATGCGTTCTCTTGTGTGCGACTTTGACTTTGATGTTCTGGCAGTGTCTGAAACCTGGCTTCACCTCACCCTGACACTTCAAGCGACAACTACAAAATACAGGGCTATACAATGCTGAGAATGGATCGTGCCATCCCTATACAAAGTCAAGCTAGAGATGAGGTGACAGGAGGTGGCGTGGCTCTGTATATAAAATATGGTATTTCACACGAGCAATATCAGATTATTGGAGATGTTGACTCTGGTATTGAAACCCGTAGTGTAGTATTAAAGACAAAGAGTCAAAAGATTGGGTTATGCATAGTTTACAGGCCTCCATCTGTCAGGTACACACATCTCTTTCAGTTTCTGTTCCATTCCCTCTTTGTTGATCTTGCAATTGAAGTTAACTCTGTTTTGTGTTTGGGAGACTTCAACATTGACCTAGCTTCCAAGACCTGCAGCGAATCAAAGTACTTACGCCGGCTCTTGAAAGAATCAAACACAATACAGCTAATTGATGAGCCAACTAGAGTCCACTGCCACATCGGCTACATTGTTAGACCACATCAGAGTGGACAAGCTAGCCGAGGTCACGAGGATCGGCGTTATTGACACTTATTGCGTAATGGACCATAGAGGAATGAAAATTTCAGACCAAAAAATTTTATTTACTGTACCATACAGTGGAGTTTAGCACAGAAATCAGCTAAGTTTATTACTTACAGGGATTTTTCAAAGTTTAATGGCCAAGAAGCTATAAATAATTTTGCGCAAGTTTGACTGGGAGCAGGCAATTACAATCCAGGATATAGATGACGTTGAAAATTTCATCACATCAAAAATTAAACTCCCTCGTTTGGCGTGCCAAAAAAGTACTTTACAGACAAGCCAGGATCAAACAAAGACCCTAAAGACTTCTGGGCCAAATTAAAACAGTGCGAAATTTTTAATGAAGAAGAGACTAATGATAAAAGACTTGACAACATAGGATTGGATTCTATAAACCAAAACTTTGTGGATATGGGCGGTGGCTGTCATGTCAGTGTAGATGTCAATAAAAGATTCGAATCAATGGATAAAGATAACACAATTGTTACATTTGAGTTCCTTCCAGTGTCAGAACGTGATGTAATTTGTGCCCTGGATGAAATAAAAAGCAAAGCAGTTGGCAGTGAAAATTTGTCAATTCAAATGATAAAGGCTGCAAGTTCGTACGCCATAGGTGCCATAACTCATCTGATAAATAAATCACTGGAAGATAGAATATTCCCTATAAAATGCACATCTAGTATAGTTCGCCCACTGGGAAAGGTAGCTGCCCCTAAAAGTGTCCAACAGTTGAGACCCATATCAATTTTACCAGCCATTTCTAAAATCTTAGAGAAGATTGTTTTTTGCGCCAGATGATTCCTTTTATAGAAGAAAAAGGATTCTACCAAAGATGCAATCTGGGTTCAGAAAAAGTCACAGTACCCTGCACTGCCTTGGGTTAATTTATTTAGTGACCTTATAGATGCCAAAGATGAGGGAAAATACAGCACCTTAGTAATGTTATATTATTCTCAAGCATTTGACTCTATGAACCACAACTTACTGGCAGCAAAAATGCACTATTATGGATTTAATGAGAAATCGATTGAATGAGATTAAATCATACCTACAAGACAGAGTGCAGGTTACCAAAGTGGGTAATGAGACTTCTACTACCGCACTCATGTGACGGCCCATTAAGAAAGCCCCTGACCATTTGACACTGTGAGGTCAATATTATTATTGACCAGTGAAGTACTACAGTATTTATATTGTAGTATTACCAACCAACGATTCTTCATTGTTCCTAACAGTAAAATGTAAGTACTATTACTTACAAAATATCTAACCGTCACCTAAATTATTAAAAGGAAATAAGGAACAGTGATTATTATATATTTATTTAGTAAGATATAAGTCCAAGTAATAGTTGCTCGGAATATTCTAGTTGATCTCAACTGAGTTGTTAAGCGGAAGTAGCCCGATACCCGTGGCAGCTTTAGCTGCAGCTGTGGCTGAGGAATTTGCTGATTCTGCTGACTCCAGCCTGTGTCTGGCCAAGTTGTGTCGTTTCTAGACTCTGTTACGCCCAAGTAAATCGTTTGGGAGCAGCACCGTACGGAGTCCTAGTCCGCCATTTTAACAAAAATTTGTAGCGAAAAAGTACGTGCGTGGGGTGAGTTGATCGCCGGTACTCGCACGTAACGCGTCGCTCCGTGTTTGCCCTTCCCTCTAAAATCTTAAATTCGTAACCTACTGTTTCGCTGATGAGTGATTAATATATTTTAAAATTACAGTTTAGGGAATGTGAATAGTATTGTAATAATTATTAATGTGAAAGGTTAAATTAAAATCAGATTTTTGCGGCCAACAGTTTTCTGATTATCTAATTCCCAAGTCCCGTCTCGTCCGTTACAAGTGGTGTCAGGTGTGGGGTGCGGTTCAAAAGTCCGTGATTGAATTGTTTCCACGTTTCTGCGAGTCCTACGGAGCTGAGAAACCCTGTGGAGATGGGACTGCGGATCATCAGCGATTCCAGTAAGTAAAAATAATCTATTACGCTTAACCTAAGCTAGCAATAATAATCAGCTAGCAGATTAATTAATAGTTCTTCTATTCAAAATTTATTTTGTATATTTTTAGAGGAAGGGCACAGATATTAATCAATTAGTTGAAATTTGAAAATAATCTGGTAATATATTATCGATTTAAATTAAAGCATATTTGGAAGACGTATTTAAATTTAATAGTGATGCATTGATCTAGGCATCAGTTCAGGCTATCATAAAGGCAGTGAAGCCTAACAGTCCACGTTAACTGCTACTTATTCTTAGTTAACAGTATTCTAATTATAACTTAACCTGTTTAACATACAATAGAAGCTTTTAAACTAACCTAGTATTAGTATAAACTAATATTAGAATAACCATACCTAGTGTGTTAAAGTGCGTTGGAAGCCGTCTGGGCGTCATTGAAAATGGCTGATAATTAATTATAATTGATTGATTGAATTTAATGTCCAAATTAAAATAAATAGAATAATAATAACTTGAGACATCGACTCTGAAAAATATAGAGTCGCATTGTGGCTAATTTTCCATGTCAGGTCAAAAGACGCCAGCGCATTTGACATACTATAAAAATTAACTAATTATTGATTATTTATTATTATTATTGATTGATAGTATGAACTTACAACATAAGTAGTAGAATCAAAGCAAAATTAGAATTGAACGGTTACTGATTCAATAAGTGATAACTAGCTATTCTATGATAATTTCGGGATTTAATTCGATATTTTGAGCTAAGGACTTAGTCGAAATTTTTGGACTTTACTGATTACGGTAGGGTGCCTATGGCGGTGTGAGGAATAGCTTAGTGACTAATTCAATATTAAAACTTGTTATTGACTAAAAAGTTTATTCATAAATCAGGAACTAAATTTTATCGACTTTTAAATTAAAAATATTAAACGCTACGTGGACTTAGGCGTATAACTGTGATGATTAGTTAGACATTTGAAGAGATATTGCGTGAGGGTATGATTTAATGACGAGTAATTAAAAAAAAAATTAATTGATTAATTGAACGTGACAATTTTTGAAATTATTTGAAGAGTTGAGTTAGTGTATGGAATTTTCATTTCCCCTTTGGAATTTAGTATTGGCATACACTATGAACGCGTATCTCTTGAAAAAGGAAGAGAATCAATATGAATTGAAAATCCGAGGACAGCCTACTTCCGGTACGGCTGAGGATTTAAGAAAACGGCTGACGAAGTGTGTTAAGGCAGGTACGCCTATTGATCAGGCTGTCTTAGCTTCCTTAAATGTAGATGAGGAACTGGAGGCCTGTGAAGATAAATATAAGTCATTGGCTGCCTCCGCGAATGAATATGAGGGGGACTATACAGACACTGAAGGTCAGCGTCTTCAAGCCAGGATGTGGCATAACTATTTAAGGGCGGGACGTATACCAATAGGCGCATTGGGTGACAAAAGTATCGCAAAACGTCATGAGGTGTTAATGGATAAGACCAAAGAACTGTGTGACGCGGCCGAAGCCAAGAAAGACGCGGCAAACGCCGAAGCTGAAAATTCAGCAGCCGAGCAGACCCCGCGGCCCAAAAATGCGGATGTGCACTCGCCTCCAGAGGCAACAAGCCACATCACCGTCGGTGCACTTGCTCGACAAATAGATTCAACCATCGCGATCACACCGCAACAAAATTTTAACTTAACGTCATCCGCACATAGTAGAGGAGTGCCTGTGTATAAATGGGGCTTACAATTTGACGGCCAATCACAGAGCGTAGGGGCGTTTCTGCAGAGAGCAGAAGAACTGCGCAGAGCTCGAGGGGTCACCACAACCGAAACTGTTTGATTCGGCAGTGGATTTGTTCACGGGACCTGCCCTAACGTGGTATCGATCCACGATAGGCCGTCTCAAGAACTGGGAACAGCTGTGTAGGGATATGGGAAACTGGTCTTCCAACATCCTGACCATGACATATACCTACAGCAAGAGATATTCAATCGAGTTCAAGCCGAAACGGAACCCATTGACTTATTTATCGCTGCGATGGAGGGGTTGTACAGTCGCCTGTCAACACCCGTAGTGGGAAGAAGTAAAGCTTAGGCAAATATTGCATAACTTACATCCCCAGCTGCAAGACCGGCTTGCTCTTTTTGATGTTACCTCTCTTGAACAACTGAGAGTGATGGGTAGAAAGGCAGAAGCGGGACGCTTGAGGTCCGTCACCACGCGTGCGGTAACATCTAACGTGGTGTACTCGAGCCAGACTTAGCATATCCTCCTCCTCCTCGCGGGCCGACTCGGGGCAATGCCCGTCCCACGCCTGAACGCAAGGTGTTCCAGGCAGCCAATACCTCAGATATTACATGTTTTAATTGTCATATGAAAGGCCACATCTCTCGGGACTGCAGGAATAAAAGAGAGGACCGCTCTAGTCGAATAACGTGCTGGCGTTGCAACAAGGCAGGCCACATACAGAAAGATTGTAGAGTTCGACTAGACTCTAAAAGACCTCATTCGGGAAACGGGAGCGGGGTAAGTGGATCCACCGACACGAAGCCCCGGAATTAAAGGAAGCTGTTTCGCAGCTACCTACTAAGGTGAACCTAAATATGTGTACGACTCGTAAGAACTGCACTACTGAGAAGCAGGTCAGGACCGTCCCCGAGATTCGAGATGTGGTAGATGAACTTGTAGCCATCGGTAAGATAGAAGATGCAGAGGGAAAAGGTCCTAATTGACACTGGAGCGCAGGTTTCCCTCGTAAAAAGAGGAGCCTCATCCGCTGAGCTCACCAAACCAGACGTAATTTTGAAAGGTATTTCTGGTAGGACATTGAAAACTTACGGGCGACAAGAGTTGACTTTAAAAATGAAACCGGGCGTTGAAGTGGTAGGAAATTTTGTGGTTGGGAACCTCCCTAAGGGATACCTAGCCGTACTTGGTTGCGATATTTTGGGCAAAGGAAACGGAGAAATAAATGTTGAACATGGTCTACTTCGGTTGTATGGTGGAGGACATTTGGTTAAATCGGATAAAGAAAGGGGAGGCCGTGCCGGATCCTAACCGTCCCTCAGCTAGCTGTGCACCTCCAAAACAGCAACGTTATGTGTACTGCTGTAGCGATGTGAAAATTCCGCCCCGGTGTGAAAAGATTATCCAAGTGAAGACTAACCGATGTGCCACCGGTTCCGACGACTTAGAAGGAAAGGACGTTGTGATTGAACCCCTGACTTTATCATGCACGGTGTTTATCTTGCTCGAACCCTGACAAAGGTAAAAGGAAACCGCTGTTGGGTCAAGACCGTAAACGCAAGTGCTGAGGAGTTAACTCTACCCAAGAACTTGAAGTTAGGAACGCTCGACAGAGATTTCAACCCAGTGGAGGGAGGAAATCCTGTGCGACAAAAAACTACTAGTTTTTAGCAGACAGTCATGGTCGTGGACTCCAGGAAATACTATCCGAAAGACTACCTAGAAATTTTGATGTAGAAGTCTTTTTCATGCCCAAATGGAAAACTAAAACAAGTAACCTCGAAATTTGGTAGTACTATTGATACATTGACCGAGAACGACACGGTGATCTTGATAGGGGGAACAAACGATGTTGACAAGTGTGCGCCTTACCCGTTAACCACCTGAAAACAAGCATTTGAAAATTTTCCGGTGAAGTGGAAAGCGAGAGTAACTGTTCTGTCGGATATTTGACCGCTATGATCAAGACCTCAAATCCGAACTTGGAGATGCCAACGGAATTCTTAAATCCATCATTCAAAATTTAGCTAAAAATAGAGATAAAATTCAACAGGGTAGGATTGAATTTCTAGACCTCAAAGGAAAATTGAGCCATAACATGTACACAAAGCACGGGTTGCATCTGAACCAACAGGGTAAAGTGAAATTGGCCACTGTTGTGCGCGACATAGCACTTCATAGCTACAAAAGGCCACAGGCAAGAGTAGGCATGGTGAGTCGTTCTGACGAATCCGACTTAGAGGCGTGCTTGGACGAGAAGCTTAGGCATCTGCCAAGTCACGAGCGAGACCTTGTGAAGTCCACTCTCATGGAATTCAAAAATGTTCTTGCTCACAGTGAAGACCAACCCCTGGGTTGTACTTCGGCAGTGACAACATGTCATACGAACCGGGAATGCAGCCCCTATTTACAAAAAAAGCGTATCGCGTACCATACCATCAGAAGGCCACACTTGACGAATTAGTTAAAGATCAACTAAACAAAGGTATCATTGTTCCTAGTCAGAGCGAGTGGGCATCGCCTGTAGTACTTGTGCCTAAGAAATCTCCCGACGGTACCCTAAATTAAGGTTTTGTGTCGACTACAGAGGACTTAATGCGGTGACCACCCCTGACGTGTACCCCCTCCCGAACATCACAGAAACACTTGACTCACTTGGCGGGTGCCAGATGTTCACGACGTTAGATCTCCGGTCTGGGTATCACCAGATTCGAGTTGACGAAGATAGCCGACCAAAAACAGCATTCAATGTCCCCGGCGGACATTATGAGTATCAGCGTATGCCATTTGGACTAAACACGGCTCCGGCCACTTTCCAAAGACTAATGGACTCAGTGTTAATGGGCTTGAAAGGTGAGAAATGCCTTGTCTACTTGGATGGACATAATTTTGTTTTCCAGGGACTTGCCTTCACACCTGGAAGCCCTTCGTGAAGTGCTATCGAAATTACAAAATGTGAACCTGACAGTACAACTTAGTAAATGTAATTTTGTGGTCAATGAAGTCAGCTATCTTGGTCATGTAATCACTAAGAAAGGTGTTGAACCAGATCCTGGAAAGGTATCGGCTGTAAGGGACTTCCCTGTGCCCACTACGGTGAAGGACGTGCGCTCTTTCCTAGGTTTGGCTGGCTATTATCGGCGTTTCATTGACGGTTTTGCCACCATTGGACGTCCACTATTCGAGTTGACCAAACAGGATAGCGAATTTGTGTGGACACCAGAATGTCAGGAGGCTTTTGATCTCTTAAAGACAAAACTAATATCTGCCCCTGTGTTGATATACCCTGACTTTACCAAGCCGTTCATATTAGCGACAGACGCGAGTACTGTTGCCTTAGGAGCAGTCCCTCTCACAGGAGATAGATGGCCGGGAACACCCCGTAGCGTACTGTTCTAGAACATTATTCCCAGCCGAGAAGAACTACTCGACAACCGAGCGCGAATTACTTAGTCTAGTCTGGAGTACAAAATATTTCAGATGCTACTTGTTGGGGCGTCCTTTCAAAGTAATCACCGATCACTCCGCTCTAAAGTGGATGATGTCGCTGAAGGACCCTAGCAGTAGGCTGATGAGATGGTCGTTGCGACTAGCTGAGTTTGATTTCACGGTAGAACATAAAGCCGGAAAAAAACACACTAACGCGGATGGGCTAAGTCGCGCAGTGCGAGCGGTTAAACATGAAGTGCTCCCTGTCGTTGACCTTGAGTTAATTAGAACACGTCAACGCGAAGATCCCGTAGTTCAGGGTCTGAGACAAGCCAAGAACTTCCGGATGAGCCCGGAGAAGGTCCTGTACCGTTTGAGCTCGGGTGAAAAGAAAATTGTAGTACCAACTTCCTTAGTCCAGGAGATAATTAGGATCAATCATGATTTGCCCACAGCTGGACACGCCGCAGTGGCAAAAACACTAGACCGGGTGAAACAGAAGTTCTGGTGGAGAGGTATGGAAAGAGACGTTATGAATTACGTCAGGACATGTCGTAGCTGTAACCAACGAACGAATTACGGTAAAGCGAAAGCGCCCCTGGGTGACGTCTTCATCAACGAACCCCAGGAGCCCTTCGAAGTGATAGCGGCAGATATAGTTGGTCCTCTGCCCATTAGCGAATCCCGCAACGTTTATATTCTCAGTGTTATGGATCACTTTTCCAGATACTGTGAGTTTGTTCCACTGCCAGATCAGACCACCGAAAGTGTTGCTCGAGCACTAGTGCAGAGGGTGATAACCAAGTTTGGCGTGCCAAAGGCCTTAGTTACCGATCAAGGAGCTAACTTTACATCCGGCTTAATTAAAAGACTTATGCAAATTTCTGCACGTTTCGAAAAATCCAAACTACTGGTTTTCATCCTCAGAGTAATGGCAGACTGGAGCGGGTCCATTCCACTGTGATGAGAATGTTGAGTCATTTTGTTAACCCGGAACCAGACCAATTGGGATGAATACTTGCCTTATGTCACCATGGCCTATAACTCCCAATCTCATGAGAGTACTGGGTATTCTCCGTATGAGTTAATCTTTGGTCGGAAAATGGAGGTTCCTATGGAAGCGGATCTGAAGATTACGGATGAGACAGATATATATGACAATCATATCGAAGCACTCCGGGAGAAACTACAGGAAGCTTACAAGGAAACTGCAGTGCTTAAAGCCAGAGCCCGAGGCCGTAATGAAAGTCAGTATGATAAGAAAGCTAAATCAACCGAATTCCGCGAAGGGCAGTTTGTATTATTGCATGTACCCAGTATAGGACGGCATCGTGTAAAGAAATTATCAAAACTATGGAAAGGACCATATCCCATAGTTAGAGTGGTATCACCTCTAAATGTTGTTCTTCGAATACGAAAGCGAGAGGTCGTCGTGCACGTGAACCGTATCAAACCTTATAAGGAACGTCCGCGTCCTTCGACCGCGCAGAAAGAAAAGCAAAACGAGAATAGTTCCAGTGATGAAGAGGTAGATGATAGTGGTCTGCAGAACTTAAACGGAGATGTAAAGGGTGACGATGAAACCCAAGCCCCGGTAGCAGTAGCCGGGCCTGCAAGTATCGGACGCCCAAAACGGAGTAAGAAAGAACCCGCGAGATGGGGTGACTTTGTTAGACTTTTGAAGAGCTTTGGAATAGTTGGGGAGTAGTGCTCGCTACATAGCCTGGGAAAAGGTGGATATCGAATTTGATCGTGTCACATGAAATCATAGATGTTCTGTTGTAGGCCTTTTAGGCGTTTTGTTGATCCTGGAAGGTGTCCTCTGCTTCCACCAGGGTGTCATATTCGAGAAAGAAGGGGACGTTTTACTTACAGACAGCTACTGGACTGTGGTGCTCCAGTACAACCTGACAGGAGTGGAAGAGGAAAACAGAAATCTAAGTATAATCTTGGTAAAGGTAAGAGGTCAGTATGATGAGTTTTTTCCAAAATCTTCTCTCGCAAAACAACAGCTTACATACCATAGTGCATGACCTTGAAACCAGTTTCAGATACGAATATTATGGACTACAAAAGATGGTGACCGACTACGTTGGCAAAACGAGTGACTTGGTCACTCTGCTGCCGCGTACCCAAAAGAAGCGCGGTCTGTTTTGATGCCGGTGGTCATGTACTAAAATTCTTGTTTGGAACTGTAATCGATAGCGATTTGGAAAGTTATGAATAGTAAGATAGATGAGGCCAATATAAGGAATGACGAAATGTATCACGACACGACAGATCAATTAACTGTCTTAGATAACATGCACTCAGAAATTTTAAACCATTCGAGGGTAATAAATAAAATGATTTACATCTTGAAAGCGTATCACCAAGTGATGCATGACAACATGGCTCAAAACTCCAGAACAGAATCCGTTTTCTCAAGTTTGTTTAATACTCTTTTCCAATACTTAAAATTAAGTTGTGCCTTGTCAGAAATTAAAGATGCCATTAACCTTGCTGTACAAAGAATGAATCAACTTCACCAAGCTGTAGAGGACTTGGCTGCAAATAGGATGACTAGCAACCTATTACCCCCTCATCAGTTCCTAGAGGTCCTGAAATCTGTAAAACAGGTTATACCACCACCTGCAAAATTATTCTTAGACGTTAAGTTAGAAAACCTCCATAGCTTCTATAAATTTGCAATAATCAAATCGTATGCTACGGAAACACAGCTTAGAGTACTCATTAAGCTCCCATTGAAAAATGATAACCAAGTGTATGAAGTTTTCAATGTAATAACTTATCCTGTTTTTGACCCTTCTCTGAAAAGATGGGTGAAGTGGGAAGTAGACGACCAAAAATTAATAGTTAGCAAGGACAGACAAACCTATACCGTTTATTCATCTGACCATTACCGAAGTGAGTGTAGTTTCGTCGGCCCTTTAACAGTGTGTCCTCTGTCGGAAGTATTATTTAATGTACACCAACGACCAAATTGTCCAATTGAACTTTTGCTGAAAGAGAAAATTACGTTGTGCACTAGAAAGTTGATATCCGGCCTGAAATCCCCAGTCCTAATTAGAACTCCAACCCGATGGATCTATACTACCTCGGGTGAAGCCAAAGTAGTATTGAATTGCTTTAGACGGGATGCTGGTCTAAACGTTAGTACAACCATTCTGAAAGGGGTGGGTGAAATTCCGAATCGGGATCGATGTGACCTGATTGCAGACGGGTACAGGATGCCTGCCCGATTCTTCGGCAGCTCCTGGCACTCGAGCGATTTTGGAAAGATAACTTTTCCTGAAATAGATGGGATATATAGTAAAGAAGAAACCGAACTGTTGAATCAGGACGTGAATGATACTTTTGAAGGTCCTCCAAGCATTGGATGACCAACTTGGCACTCTAAGCGTAAAGGAGTATTCTTTAGAGAGTACTTTCCAGCACCTCAGAGTCAATCGTTTTAAGCATCGTATAGTTAAGCAGGTCATATTGAGTGGATCTACGATTACTGTGTTATTAATTGTTGTTTTTATCTGTTTGAGATATCGAGTACGAGTTGCCAATCTGCTCCGTGCCAGCCTGAGAGGTAGCCGACGGCACCCCGAAGCTACCCGGACCGATGCGGAACTCAGAGACCTTGGGAAGTCGATTGTCCCAGATGAGCAGACCGTTAGAGAGAGTAACCAACCAGAACGAGAGTGCGTGCCAGGAGGATCTGGTATTATCGCATAACCGAAATCCAAGCTTGGTGTGTACTAGCCGTTACGTATGTGTCAGACGTATGAGGATCCTACGAACGTAAGTGAATTCTAATATTGTGTTGAGCTCAACCTGAATGAGGAACTTTCGACAGTGTTTCGAGATTGATGTGTCTCCGTGTGAACTTACAAGGGTCGACCCATGGTGCACTTATCATAGGCCTTGAACAGGAAAATCGAATTTTTCTAATATTGGGACCATTTACAGGGGTTTAGTTAGTAAGTAACAAGATTTTGCCATGTTTCGTCATAGTATAAATTTGTAACATTGTAAAAATTTAACGTTGTATTATTAATGTGTAACGAGTAGTCGTAGGGTTTCGTTGGAGGCTGGTAAGGGAGAATTTTTCATAAATTAATATTATGATCAATATCCAATGAGTGATATCTGGTGTCCACAGAAAGGTAAAGCCGGCACCACCCCCCTTCCCCTTATACCCATTCCCATCGCTTCCCAATACTGGACTGTGGATGCCTAAAGAAAATAAATAAATTATTAAATTATTAATACATGATGAGCACACAGCAATTAAGACTGTGGTAAATGCCTTGCTGTGGGATCTCCCGGGCCCCATCAGCAAGACAACTGCTGTACCGTTGCCAGCCCTACCAAAATGTTACGCAAGCACTTTTAATATTATTTTAAACTAGCTCACGAATAATACTCAAACGCCAATAGTATATAGATGATTGTTTAAGGAAACTATAGGTTGTAATTCGTGAATTTTTGCTGTTCAAGTGAACTAAATAGTACTTGCTGTTTTAATGTGTTGCTATGTTAATCGTATGCATGCCTCTAAATTTAGTTTTCAAAATGCTAGATTAAGAAAATATCAAGTGAACACTGTTTGGCACTACTAGGTGTATGGCAATGCCAACGACTTTAGGTTCTGTTGTAAGGATTTTAGTTGCCTCGTTTTGGCTATTAATGGCAGTGTATATGTCAATTTGTATATTGGTATTTTTTAACTTAAAATGTATTCTCGTTTTAGTAGTAAGACCTTGTGACTTAACAACTGTTTCAATTTTTAAAGGGGTGACTGACCTACGGCGGCCCCGAGTGAAAGCCCATGCGGCTTCACCTATAACTGGGCAAGTAGCGGTTAAAATTTCCTAATCGACACACTTAAATACCTTTTTTTTGTAATAATTGGACCTTAACAATCCACTGTGGTGGAAAAAAAAAGAAAAAAAAGGGGTAGGAAACTAAAATTAACAATCTCCTCCTTCTCCATAATCCCGCAAATAGTTGTTGTGTCACTAAGGGTTGTTGTTTAAAACATGTTTGGTTGCCTAGTGTTAGAGTGTCTTTCTTGTTGTGAGCGTATTAATTATAGATGTCACTATTCAACAACCATGTTACTTTAATTATTTATGTTAAATTTTATTTCGTTTCCTGAAACGAAATTTGTTATTTGCTGAGTATGTTAGTCAACCTTGAATTTTGAAGTTTATTTTTGAATTAATGAAGCTTTTGTTTTATTTGACTTTCTGTGAAGGGAGAGGCACACCCGAGCGACGTATGTTTGCAAGTTTCCATCGATTTTTTAGCAAGATATGTTAGTACAAATTTAACTTCGAAAGAGAGTCCAGATAAGGACATCCAACATTTTTTTTCTTTTTTTCTATTTCAATATCTAAATACCAGTTGAGATTAGCTGAAACAAATTCCTGAATCAATTAAAAAAAAAAAAAAACAAAAAAACAAGGGACACCTGTAGAACATTGGACTTACCGTTTTATGTTACCTCATGCTGAGGACAGCATGGTCTAAGGGTGAGGGGTGTGTGACGGCCCATTAAGAAAGCCCCTGACCATTTGACACTGTGAGGTCAATATTATTATTGACCAGTGAAGTACTACAGTATTTATATTGTAGTATTACCAACCAACGATTCTTCATTGTTCCTAACAGTAAAATGTAAGTACTATTACTTACAAAATATCTACCGTCACCTAAATTATTAAAAGGAAATAAGGAACAGTGATTATTATATATTTATTTAGTAAGATATAAGTCCAAGTAATAGTTGCTCGGAATATTCTAGTTGATCTCAACTGAGTTGTTTAAGCGGAAGTAGCCCGATACCCGTGGCAGCTTTAGCTGCAGCTGGCTGAGGAATTTGCTGATTCTGCTGACTCCAGCCTGTGTCTGGCCAAGTTGTGTCGTTTCTAGACTCTGTTACGCCCAAGTAAAATCGTTTGGGAGCAGCACCGTACGGAGTCTAGTCCGCCATTTTAAACAAAAATTTGTAGCGAAAAAGTACGTGCGTGGGGTGAGTTGATCGCCGGTACTCGCACGTAACGCGTCGCTCCGTGTTTGCCCTTCCCTCTAAAATCTTAAATTCGTAACCTACTGTTTCGCTGATGAGTGATTAATATATTTTAAAATTACAGTTTAGGGAATGTGAATAGTATTGTAATAATTATTAATGTGAAAGGTTAAATTAAAATCAGATTTTTGCGGCCAACAGTTTTCTGATTATCTAATTCCCAAGTCCCGTCTCGTCCGTTACACTCACAAGAAGGAGAGTTGTGCCACAGGGAAGTTGCCTAGGACCAGTGCTGTTCAACTCGTTTACATCTGATTTTCCGATTTGTATTAAGAACTGTTGTGTCCATCAGTATGGGGATGATTACCAAATGCATTTGTCCTACTTTTCTTTTTCAACTATTGAGGCCATAAATCAAATAAACGCAGACCTCACAGCCATCTCAAAATGGTCTGCGGTGTACCGTAGTTATAATCATTCTGCTGAATCGCGGTACGAAGTAGGCTCTTTGTTAACTAGACGTGGTGCGTGGACATTGTTTTGTTGGTTAGAGAAATAAAACAGCTGTTAGAGATCTACAAGGTGATACGTTCCCGAGCCGGTTGGTTTGAAGAAGAGAGGGGGGGGCAGTCTTCGAGTGGAGAGCAGAGCGTCCAGACGTGCAGTTTAGAAGCGATAGTACTTCCTTTAATCATATAATTTTGGGATATAGAGTAAATTTTTACCCGGTGTGATTTAAGTCAAGTTTTAAAATTTCTTTTCTTTCCTTAAGTGCGTAATAGTTTCTTTTCAGCCTCCATAGTCTTTAAAGTAGTAAGTCCCGTACCAGCGTTTAGTTTAACATTTTTTATGTTATACTGTTGTGTTTAAATTTCTAAAGTTTTCCATATAACAGAGTCTGATAATTAATTCAATTTTTTTTTTAAGTATTGTAAATTAGATTTTGATCGTAAAGTTAACATCAAGTTTTGTGTTATTTTGATTTTGAATATTTTGAAAAGAGAACCTTTTATTTTACTTTGTTAATTTAAACCATTTTGGAGAAGTATACATTTTTAGTTTCATTTTAATTTCGATCAGACTCTTAATTAGATTTAACCGATTGAGAGAAATTTTGAAGAAAATCAAATCAAGATTTTGTAAACTTTGTTAAATTTTGGGTGATGTTTAAATTCGGAATAAATTAAGTATTTCCGAAAAGTTGTTCTGGTTTATAGAAAATTAGCTCCAGACTCTATAAATATATGTACTATAATAACGGTAAAGCGTAAAATGGCTTTAAATTAAACGTGGATAAGTGCACGTCACTCCATCTGGCGCCACCTAACGTTGTACAAACCCTGGGTGATGTCATGCTTGATGGTGAGAGCTTGGGCGTGTGCGGCAACGTGAAAACTCTCGGTGTCGTGCTAGACAGTGGGCTCTCATTTTCGGGTCATGTCACTCACTTACCGTGCAGTTGGCAGGCTGAGGGGGTTATAAAGCGCAGTCTCTTGCCACAGTAGGTTAAGCTTCAGCTAATGCGATCTATAGTCCTATTAGTAATTTATTACTGCTATCCCGCTTATGGGAATGACATTTCCAAAGAGGAGTCTCAGAGAATCCAAAAACTACAAAATACAGCCGTTCGCTATGTGTTCTCTCTGGGACGCTTTGATCACGTTTCATCCTTTCGAGACGAGATCATAATACTTCCCATGAAGAGCACATGCAAGCTGATGACTGGATACATGACGCACAAGGCACTGACACTCTTGGGGAACCGCAATATCTTTGCGAGAGACTGGTGCACCGTGATGAGGTCTCCCAGCGAAGCACTCGTCATGGTAGACAGCTTCATTTCCGCAGAGTGCGGCTAGAAGCTGGTAGGAAGAGCTTCCCTTACTTTGGGCCAAAGTTGTATAACGAGTTTCCCGAGTGACTCAAAAGTTGTTTGGCAAACGTTAGGTTTAAAATTAAGTTTAAGAAAAGCCTTCTTGATAGCTCTAGGCAATCTAATTAAGTATCCGTTGACAAAATGTATGTATTATGTATGACATAATAGGCATGTACATTCCCCAATATATAACACAAGAGACAGGTACATTTACCAATATGACATAATAGGCATGTACATTCCCAATATAACACCAGAGACAGGTAAATTTACCAACATGACACAAGAGGCTGGTACATTCGCCAAAATAACACAAGAGGCATGGTGTTCACCAATATGACACCAGTGTGAGGCAGTTCGGATTGAATCCCCAACATCCTGTTTTATTTTATTTTTTCATCCTGGACTAATCTATCAGTATTTATTCTTACCTCTACAACATATATAATGTCTATTGAATTCGATATATTCCTTGAACATTATAACAATTATATATAACTTAATATAATTGTGTTGTATACACGATTATAATATTGTACAAGCAAATACACATACAGACACGCGTGTATATATATTACGTACTGAGACTATGTATCTGTTGAAAATAATTCCCTTTTCTCTAAGGGTATTGTCTTGCCTCTCCAACAAAGGTTTTACAGGTTCAATTCTCGAGGATCTGTAATAGATTTGTGTTACAAAAGTATCAAAAGATACTTATCTCATGTTATTTGAGATGACGAGATTGACCGATTGATTGTTATCTATGGATGAAAATATTTTAATATATTCGATGGAATTTTTGATCAAGTATGATTGTTTGTTATAGCGCCCATGATTCTATATCTTTAAAACAAGGGGTGTGAAATAGTTATCTTAAAATCTTTGATTTTTTACTTGCATCGCCAACTGCTCGAATACTAATACACGTCACCTGGTAAGAAGCTAAAAAAACTGTTATTAAAAAAAATTGTTTGAGTTGTTATATTTACACTCTGATAACTCTAGACTAAGGAATATATACAAGAAACTTTCATTTTATGATTTTTATATTTTTTTCCTGTTATAATTTAGTATTAAGACTCAAAAATGGTTATATGTTCTGAATCACTTTTTATAAAAATTGGATTTAAAGGTTGTTTTACTTGAGATTCTCACAACTTCAGGAGATGATAGTAACAAAAACAATCCAATATTTCATATGAACATTTGTTTTATTTCAGTTCGTTCAGTGTCTGCCCATGCGAATTTGTATTAAAAACAAAACAAATCTCCAAAACTATTAAGGCAAACAAGTTATAAATTGGCAGTTTATGCAAAGCTAATCAAAGAGGTATGACAAAAACTAAATTAGTAAATATTGAAAATTTAAATTAATTTAAAAGTTTTACAAATTCAATCTATTGAAATGTTATTAAGAAAAAAATATAGAAAGAATGTTGTTTTGGTGAAGATTTAATTAAAAATATAACGATATTCTACATAAGTAAATGGGTTTGAAATAATTAAATTGGTTGAAAAATTAAATTGTATGGCTACTTTACTTGTTGGGTCTATATAAAAAATAATATTTTCATAGTATAGAAACGTTCTTTTTTATATTAGAAACCACTGTTAATAATGCTAAATCACTAATTAAGTACTAAAATCTTCACTTGAATACAAGAACACACTTTCTAAAATTAACATGGAATATTTATCCAATACCAAATTTAGCCAAATTATCTATTAACCAATTTAAACAAATAGCATACATGTCAGTTACACCAACACCATATCACGAAGCGGTGCCATCCTCTCGCCAAACACTCCATTGAGGGTCAAATATTAATTCCCGCCCAACAGTCCGTGCTCCTTTACGGTACGAGCACACAAAGTCATGAAGTATTCATAAAGCAAAGTACTATGAACCGTGTAATATTATATCGTGTTATAATACAGACTTGATTATCATAAACGGCGAGTCCGAAGATCTCGTTAAATCAGCACCGCTTTGAACATTACGTCTATTGTTGTTTTATTGTCATCATACGACAATACTGATACATATAATTTGAGGCGTATTTATAACACAAGATTATATATTATTTACATATAATTAAACAAACCATCTATAACCAAAAATATGTTCACTATAAATTATAATTACTAATAAATCACTATTACTAATTAAACTTATTCATGAATTACTTGCCTTTTTTAATCTGGCGAGAGGAGGAGAATCCTGTGCTTTCTAAGAATTAATTTCCGTGTACTGTTATTTAGGCTTATACCGTCAATTAATAATCCTTTGAAATGAAATGGCAGTACGAGTTTCTCATTGTGCTTCATGTCTCTATGTGCGAGACCATAAAGACACATACGAGATATTTAATTGGCCATACAATTTTCCCATAACTATTAATTTCCCTTTAGCATAAGTAGAAAATGGGTTGTAGTTAAATTAATTGTGCAGGAATGGGTCATTTGCAGAAAGATGTACAAAAAAGAGAGCATAAGCATTATACTCAGGTTCTTTGCATTATTAAAGCTTTCTACTGTAATTTATCATAAAACATTTCTTTGACAAATCACCATATCATTATAAAATGAAGTTTAAAACACGATGTGTTGAATTAGGAGTTAGATTTACTGCGAAAACGTTTTATGAATTAATTTAATGATTAAAAAACATCTTTTCCAGTAAAAAAAAGTAGGCAATAAGTATTAAAACTGCTTTTGTTGCAATCTCCGTCTTAAAACATTTAATAATATCAAGAAGACGTCAATATTAAAATTGTTTTATTAATTTTAAAAGAATTACTTTAAATAATCTAAAAGAGATTTAATAAACACCACAATTTGATTAGTAATTATAATTGAACATATTATGTTCACTTATCAGTTTTCTTATTGAGTAAACAATTAAGAAATAATAAGTATTAGTTGGGTTTCGTTTCCAACGTTTAATAATTAGCTGTAAAATGGGCTTCATAGGTGTGTGTCGGTGTCGATGAAAAATAAAATACCGTATGAGTACATGAAAATAAATAATTAACATTTTAGAACCAATGGCATATTTACAAAAATGCCTTACCCTTATAATATACTGTATTGTTTCACAAATAGTTAGAGCAAAGTTATAAAAATAACTCACTTCAAGAATATATGTAATAAAATCCATTCCTAAATAATTTAAACAAAGCAAATGTATTAAGTTTCTTAGCAAAAACGAAAACACTAACTATTTGGCAATCAAACAAAATATTGTATCTTAAATCTTTGTTATATGGTTGATTTAGTTTGACTATTTTCCCATTTTATAATTTTGTCAAAACGAGCACGATCTTTGCCACAATTGGTTTAGGCCTAATAATTAATTTATAAAAAAAGCTAGATTTAAAGAGTGTTTAAAATTACTTATGATGACCCATGCTTACATTTAAGCTTTATATGACTCCCTATAATATATATTTTTTCATAAAAGCCTAATTTTATATCAATACATAATGAACCACTAAAAGAACTTACTCCGAAGGGAATCGAACTCAACAAAAACGGCGAATACTAAATAATTAAGTTGTAAAAATTAAGGTCAATTTTGTAGTGGTAGCACGCTCACCCGGCAAGTAAGAGATCCAGGATTCGAGTCCCAGCGGAGTAGGTACTGTTTGTGATTGAAATTATAATAAATGCTCAGATTTTAGTAGTTGTGGGTTCTGGGGGACATGATTAGAGAAAATGCGAAAGTTGTCCTGGATGTCACGAGGATGATTGAAATAGGCATATTTCTTTTAAATACTCGTATATCTTGAAGCCAAATGTATTTAGGTAAGATCAAACTGTTAAATTCTATATGAATCCGTGTACGATCATTCTAGAAAGTTACGAGCTGATTAAATTTCTGCACATTACATCTCAGCAGTAGTGGCTGAATAATTTCCTTAATATCCGGTTATCCTGTCATCGCGGAAGCACTGCAAATATCTTTTAGGATTATATACATTGCTCTGTGCCCTTCAGACCAATAAACCACAACAAACGTAAGCTTTGCCTTATTTGACCTACATGACTGATTGAATTTCTTTCTTCATTCAAAATAATTATCAATTGTGAGGAATTTTTTTATCACTAGTAAGGACCCAATTTGAAACCGTACCGTTTACGGTCAATCTGGCAGTATGTCTACTCGCCTTAGCCATAACTCTTGATAGAAAGGTCTTAGAGATTTTAAAGCTTGTGCAAAGGTTCCTGATGGTCCACTAAGGAACCCTATTGATTTTTGGAGCAAAAGGCCAAGCATTTTCTGTCTGTTTATGTGTATATCCACCTGTGCTTTAAACTCTTAATATAAAGATGATAGATAAAACTTCGTATATTTTGTAAATTTAAATTTTAAGGACAAACTTGGGTTGACAAGGACGAACGGCAGTCACACTCTCAATTAAAGGTCCCAAAACTACTGCTCTCCAATTAATCTCTAATCACTGCTCTCAAATAAGATAAAAATTAAAAATCAAAGAGTCAAAATAAAATATAAAATGAGAGTTTTATTATGAATTTACTTAGTGATTTACTACAGTGGCAATAAAGAACACCTGTTTACATTTCAGAGAGATGATTTTTTAAATAACGTGATTTTTACACTAAAATATATATCCCATCAAATGCTGAATAGTGTAACGCCTTAATGATGGTTCCACAAGCTACTATATGCTTTGACGATTGTTTTGTGATCACAACTATTTCACTAATTGACTGGTTTCAATATAATTTGGGGATGAAATCCCGCATGTTGTGACCGTATTTAATGTTTTAATTTGTCCTGAAGACTGTTATCTGACGTTATTTTATTGCTGTTGACATAAGAAAGAAAGGCCAGAAAACCAATTCAGTAAAACACTTTACTTAAATTATGGTAATTACTCCATCAGTTTTGGCAGCTGTTGGGGTAGTTTGTTAGAATGGCGGCTATTGTACCAATGAAAATCACTCTAAATTAGAAGAAAAGAGTTACCTGATACATAATTGAAATTTATAATTCCCAAGATAGAGCTACTACAATCTGTCCGCTAAAAGCAATGTCACAGTACGATAGCGAGCTGGTTTAAGTCACCGCCAAAGTAGATTCATAATTACAAAAGTTGTATTTTTCTTTTCCAGCAATAGTTTTCATAAAACCAGAAACTATATCTCTGACAAATATTCTAATTTTGTTCTGTTTTTTGTGCAATATAATCCATCCTGAAGTACTTGGAAGTTTTTAGAGTGTTGTTTAATAAAATCCGTCTGAAGGTTTTGCAGTTAATTATTGGAATTATTTAGACAAAATATAACTAATGAATGTGAAAAACAATTTTTATATTTCAAAAGTTTTATATTGCAGCAAAAAGTGTTATTTATTTATATCAAATTGCTTTACATTTGATCAGAATGTTATGAATATAATACGAATGTATTGTTTAAGTTTTAAAGTGTTAAAAGTATAGGTATGTAAGGTATCCCAATATTTAAAAAAAATGTAAAATATTATAAATTTTTATGTTTGAGGTTTACACTGTACATAAAAAAGTATATCTACCAATAATTAATTCTCAAATTTATATAGTCTAGTTTACAATCGGTCTATTTATAACTTAAAAATGTAGGCCCAAAACTTCACCATAGATTTAAAAAAATCTTGTATGAACAGATAAGTATTCTAAAATTACCGCACGTCTTTTGACCATTGTTTTGAAAAGAGCCACGATAAAAATAGCTAAACCTTTTTATTAAATTTTTATTTAAAGCCCTCTGTTTATACCACTGTAAATTTGATTATTAATATTAAATATAGTGTATAACACAGGGTGTAACTTAAGGTCTCAGTTAAAACCCGCAGCGGGTAGAACAGGGTGGGGTGGTGTAGACAGTGAGTTATTATACTTTTGTTTACACTAAAACACTTATTCTTATGCAAAGCCTGATAACCGACATTTTCTGTAGAAAGCTTCTGTAGAGTGGGGATACCTCATTGTATTGATAACAGCTGATGTTTTGGAATGGTATAAAAAAGCTAACGTGTACATGAAACTTCACAGAGATACTTCACTTACTTACTTAACAGTAAATAAAGGGTAACTGTTTGTGTGAGGTCAACTTGAAAAGTACCGTGAGGATAGAACAAGTTTTAATTCCAGATTATTCGTCGAAAGCAGTAAAATGGAATGAAACTAAAATTAAATTAAGACCTTGTGATTCCACTGCAAGCGTTGCAACGGTCACAAACACCGGTAAATCAACACTGTCATCATAATAAACCATTTTTTTGAAACTGTTTACACAAAATATTACATTCACAATTTTCTTACTCTGTTACAAACCGCTTCAGAATTACTGAGTGTTCTAAATGAAATCTAAAGAAGTAAATAAACTAAAACTGGACTTTATACAACAAGCATCATATTCATAACACAGATAAAACTAGTATGTGTAATAACAATGCTTAGTGTCTCACTTTAAAACTATTGTATCTAACCCAATGCAGATTAAGTACTATTATTACATTCATTTAAAATTCTCACGAAATCTCATGGAAATTTACTGGAATACTGCTTTCTAAAGAGGAACTTATTTTATCTGCAAAATACATTCAGGCTGGTATTTGAGTTTAGATTACAATGAAAAACAAAGCGTAGATATTTTTATTTTATTTGAGTTAAACTGCAACTACATAATTTAAATAATTTCGTAATAGAAATACTAGGCTAATTTAGTATTTTCTTATTCAACTCTAATTTTAACGATAGCTCAACTCCATGTTTAACAGTGACAATGGTCGGGGCAAACAAAAGTTCACCAACTTCATCTTGGATGTATTACATTTTAATCCTTTATCCATCAAGGCTGTTCTGTAGCGCAGGAACAGTATGCCTGGGCTCTGAAAGTTTGTCTTACAGGACTATTGATGTAGAGAAGTTAAATTTAAAATAAATTTTCTTTCATATATAAAATAGATAAATATTTTATTCAACATTTTTTTAAATATGCCCTATTACAAGTTGATAACTCAATAAGAAAATTCTTTCTGTTTACACAAAATTTGAGCTACCCATGTTTTTTATCTTTGTTGTGATCGGAAATAAATATCCACTTTTTGACATATTCCCTTATATGTCACTCAACGATCTACTGTTATTTATTATGTTTGGCAATGATTACGTGTTATGTATTGGGTATAATTTTATCTCGTATACTAATTTTTAAATTCTAACAAGTTTAATTAAAAATAATTATTTAAATACACGGGTTGTACTATATAATAGTACGACATGACCTTTAACCTTTTAGAAAATATTTTGCACACTTTTACAGTAAAAATATTATTAAAGGAAAGATGTAAAGTTTTTATTACATACTTGAATTGAAATACAGTGTAGTGCCGCCTCATTTTTAGAAGAGTTACTTGTGTGTTAATAGACAATTGATTGACCATACAGCATATAATAAAGTTCCACAAACACGTGTCACTTGGTTTATGGTGGATAGCGATGGAGAATACTAATGAGAAAACTGACATGCTATGATATTTTATAGTGTAGAGACTACCATATCTGTCTTAGTAGTTAGAGACTACCTTATCTGTCTTAGTAGTTAGAGACTACCATATCTGTCTTAGTAGTTAGAGACTACCATATTTATTTATTAACGGCAATATACCATTTTACACATAAGGATATTAAGATAACAATATATATTATAGAAAAAATACAAAAGTATAAATAAGGAACAATACAATAACATGTTGCAAACACGCCAACCAACATGTGTAGCTATAAGCCAAATCAATAAGCAAACTTAGTACTGAAACAGTGGTTCAATAAATAGTCTTAGTAGTTAGAGACTACCATACCTGTCTTAGTAGTTAGAGACTACCATATCTGTCTTAGTAGTTAGAGACTACCATACCTGTCTTAGTAGTTAGAGACTACCATATCTGTCTTAGTAATTAGAGACTACCATAGTTGTCTTAGTAGTTAAAGACTACCATATTTGTCTTTGTAGTTAGAGACTACCATATCTGTCTTAGTAGTTAGAGACTACCATATTTGTCTTAGTAGTTAGAGACTACCATATCTGTCTTAATAGTTAGAGTCTACCATATTTGTCTTAGTAGTTAGAGACTACCATATTTGTCTTAGTAGTTAGAGACTACCATATCTGTCTTAGTAGTTAGAGACTACCACATTTGTCTTAGTAGTTAGAGACTACCATATCTGTCTTAGTAGTTAGAGACTACCATATCTGTCTTAGTAGTTAGAGACCACCATATCTGTATTAGTAGTTACGCATGAGTGCTACAATTACATTAATCGTGTTTGAGGTAAATTCTATTTGGCTTTGTTTCTTAGATTCTTTCGTTTAGATATAAAATGCATAATTCCCTCAAACTGTGAAAACATGTTCATTTTTCACTGGTGGTAAATAAATAAAAGCATTGTCATTATAAAATAGTGTAAGTCTAATTCATCAAATTTCATAATTAAATCACTATCATGTGAAAAATTTCACAGCATAGTGAATTAATTTGAGATATTTCACAATGAAAACAGGTGCGGTACAAGTCATACGTACAATATAACGTAAATACACATATAAAAAAAAGTATTTGACTTGAACATTTTTAAGTTTACAATTAACACAGATGCAGTCACGCAGACAAAGACAGTAATTGCAGATTAGAATAACTCGGTAAATTAACAATTACAGGTAATTAAACGTAAGGGACTGCTTGTCCACCAATCAAAGCCTTGTGTAACAAAACCCTAACGTTCAAGCCTGTTTTGTACAGACCAATATGTGTTTTAAAGTAACTATTTCATTGTAACCATTATGCTCTGCACTGTATTTGTAATTAAACGAGAACATGTAAAAATAAATATCTTGGAAGTTTTAAGCAATTTAACTACCAATAATAACAATATAAATTCCCTTTCCCATCGCTATTCCATAATAGCTGTTATGTACCTTTTAATATTTAAGAAAAATATAATTTGTTTAATAGTATTCATGTTCTTAGTACCAAAAGCTGAATAAAACAGCTGTCCAAATCTTAAAAGCTGCCCCGTTACATGCGCGGTGAGGGGCTTTCCGTTCTCTAAATAACTTTACTTTGCCCTAATTTTTATCATCAGGGCAATAATGTGGGGACCCTCAATAACTGGAAGAATCGTCCATAAGTAGGTGAATGTCACATGTACCTAACAAGGCAAGGCGGTGACTTGCGCACTAGAACCAATAATAACAAAAAGGGTCCATTCCTGTTCCCCTTCATTTTTATTTCCGCCATCTTGTTTTTTGTCTGCCGAGACGATTGCCATTGGCTAGTGCCCTCTGGTCAGTCGTAGGTGGTTAGTGTACGTATGTAGACGTATTGTGACCTATATTCTGTACTTCAGTTTTAATGGTTAGTGAAGTGCATGTTTTTAGAGTTAGTGAAGTTGACAAACAACATGGTGGTTGCGATTCCTGACTTAGGCGTGCCACAACGCTTTGGTATGATTTTTTATTTCAACCTAGTTTGTAATTATGTATTAGGTTAGTTATTACCTGAAGAAGAGATCAGATTGCAGATCTCGAAACGTAGTGTAACGACCCGAACCCAATATTAACAATAATTCAAGAAATTATGCTTTATTTGGTTTTATAAAAATTTCGTTCATTTAGTAAAATTTAACTAAAGACATAATAATTGTAAAGTGTACAGCACTGTCGAGGAGGTCAGCAGTAAGACTGCTGACAATGCAGAGTCAGCACCTGCGTGTGCTGGGAAGCTAGTCTAGTTCAGGCCTCAGACTCGTAGACATGTAACTCTCTGTTGCCCTATTTTAAAACTTTTCTAAATTCTTTCAATAATGTAATTCAATACTATATATCATTCAGAAGTGCTTTCCCCTTTTTAACCAATGTAAATTGTGTGATTTCTATAAATTAATCATTAATAAACAGTGTTTTTAAAATTCAAACGTTGTTGCACAAACTTTATTTCTTTTTCCAGAATCATCCGGTGGTGGCAGCGGATACCAATTAATCCCCAAATCGGTCGCGTTACAGATTTGGTGGCAGCGGTGGGATGATCGCGTAACTTTGGGACAATTTAACTGTGCAGTTGATTGTTTTTCCCGACGCCGAAATGACCACGTGAACATCAAAATTACTTAAATAGTGTAATCCAGTGTCAAGTATAGTTTTAACAGTTAGGAAAAGTGTTTCCAAGTTGGATTTTTCAAAATTTTTGGAGTAAAAAGTGCAACAGGAAGACGATGGATTTGGATAAAGGAATCTACACGTGAAGACGCCAACCGAGAAAGGACGCCAAGAGACGACGCCATCTTGCCATCTTCATCACGTCACCAGCCTAGGAGACGGAAGCGGAGCAACCAACCAACATCGTGGGTGACGCTGACAACAACCAACATCATCTGTCCACAGCCTCTAGCAACCATGGCAGTCACAATGGCGGCGATATTTGGTGAGCCTTTGTTCACGTTCAGAAATTAAATAAATATAATAAAGAAACATTGGCTATACTTTTAAACTAATTTTACCAAATATTCTACGATAATTATATAATAAAATAAGACATAGAAATAAGAGAGAATAAAGGTGCTGTGGTATAATAGTGAATGCAGCATTGAATGAACACATTTTTTTGGCAAATTTTGTGATTGATTATTAAGTAATAAGTAAATTAAATTGAATTACTCTAACATGGAGTAACAATGTGTACTTCAATGTCAGGTCGTCACTTCCAGGGCACCTATTTCTCATTTTAAAATTAAGATAAGAATACTTGTTAAATAATATTCAGGAATTGCCAATGTTTCTAGATAAAAAAATTAATTATTAAATCTTTGTAATGTAGAAGCACTCTTTAAAACAAGTGTCATAGTTTTGATAAAATTAATATTTTGAGTTTAGATAATTGTTATTGAGAAATATTTATGTTTTAAAATTAATTTGAATTTGAAGTTAGACGCTATCTTATTCAAAATCTATACGTCACATTAGTATACTTGTACTGTGTAAATCGATATTGTTAATTGGTTAGGCATTGCTAATCTACTAATTAGTTTTATATGATGTATATGGATTATTATCACTGACACCAATTGATGATGATTGATTGATTAGATAGGTATAGATAGGTTATCGATCATTGATTGGTTATTGGAAAATTTATTTTGATAGAAAACTTTTGGGATTTTGAAGAAAAAAATAGTATTATTAGTCATAAATTCAGTCGTATATTTTAAATCGAACTTCGTAAAATTTTGTAGAGTTTCCTAAATTAAATGTTAGATTATTAAGATCATTATAACAAATCAACAATCATGAGTTCTACAGTAACGTTTGAAGGAAAAACCATTGAATTTCAAGAGGCTTTTGATGCAATTTCAACCAAAGTCAGGTCTCTTCAAGACTGCATAGACGAAACCATCGCGGGAAATTCTGTGCTGAACAGAACAGAAATGTCACCATCCGCTATGGATATGACAATCGGAGCAGCAAGCAGACCATCATTTGAGCTAGTGTCTAGCATTACTCCCTACGACGGAGAGAGAGCCGATCTACTCATGCCATTCTTCGACAGCATTCAAGGCATAGGAGAACTGAGCAATTGGAACGAAACACAAACATTACAAGTATTGAAATTAAAGTTAATTGGTAGTGCACTACAGTTTTCAAAATCAGATGAAAAATGCAAAAACGCCACAACACTTAAAGAAATTAAGTCTGCTCTAACAGAAAGGTTTGGAGATAGCCTTCCAGATCACTATTATTTTGAACAATTAGCTAACATCAGACAAAATAAAGGAGAGACCATCGAACAATTTTCTGACAGAGTCAAGAGGGTCAGTGACAAAACGCTGAGAACCACCAATAACGAAGAAGTAAATAGAGTATTAAGAGAAGAAGCTGACCGAAGAACAATGGAAGCCTTTGTCAGAGGACTCTACGGAGAAATTGGCAGACAAACAAGGATTAAGTTTCCAAAGAATTTTAGAGAAGCAGTGACTACCGCAATAGCTATAAATAACTTAGAAAAAAGGCCAAATCCATTTGAAGAAAAACCAAGGAAAGTGTTTGGAAGCAATTTAACAAGTAAATGCTACAATTGTGGAAAGATAGGACACGTAGCAAAAGACTGTAGATGTAAAAGCTCTACAGACAGGCAGATGAAGGAATGTGGACATTGCCGTAGAAAAGAGCACAGAGAATCAGATTGTAAATCGAAGGCAAACTCCACACGTCCTCACTGCAGCTTCTGCAAGAAGCAAGGTCATACAGCTGATAATTGCTGGGCCAGAACAAAGAACACGGGTAACGAAAGAGGTCAACCTTCAGGAAGCGGTTATAGTTCAAGAAACGCTCTACCGTTAAACTACAGCGGGGAACCCAGAAGCGCCGCTGGCAACCCCGTGAGGAAGTAAATCTGAACCTACACAAGATAAGGTTTGGACAGGCGAAGAAAAAACCTAAAATTGCATACATCACTGAGCAGGAAAACAACTATGAACTACTAGCTCATGGAACCATTGGGAGTGTCAATGGGCCAGTCATAATTGATACTGGGGCACAAATCTCGATGATAGAGAAAAACGGTCACCCAAGGACCTATCTCACCGACTGATGTTCGTGTACATGGCATCACAGGAGCCATAATGCACACCTACGGTCAAGTAAAACAGACTATAAAGCTAGGAGACACAGAAATGACGTGTACGTTCATAGTAGCAGACTTGCCTGACGATTATATTGCAGTTATAGGGTATGATGTGCTTAGGTGGAAAAAGAGCTGTCATTGATTTAGAACGATATGTCTTAAGTATTGAAGGTCGTGACGCAGTCAACCTATACGAACGAGACAAAGAAACTACAAATGATTGTGTGAGTGGACTTGGTATATAGCCACCAAGCGAACTCAAACCTTCCAAGTAGAACCCGATCGCTCAATCAACGCGCAAGTGAAGCCTAACGAAAACGAAAACTTGCCTGAAAATCTTCCAGCATACTGCAGAACTAACCTCAACATACCTGCCCGTTCAGAAATGTTAGTACAACTAAAATTGGGGAAAAATGTGTGAAACAACGAAAGCAAGAAATTGAGAACAAAGTTGTAATTACAGAACCAGCACTCGTAAAAATTCATAGAATTTATGTAGCCAGAAGTCTAACTAAAGTAAGAAATGGAACTTGTTGGACGAAAGTAGTTAATACAAGCCCAGAAGATTTAGTAATGTACAAGAACACTCTGATCTGTAAATTAGAAGAACCTCATTTAAAACCAAAGAATTCGACAGAACCAAAAAGGGTCAACACAGTATCTAAAAAAAGCGACGAATTCAGAAGAAAAGTAGAAGAAAAGATAGAGCATTTGAGACCAGAAGAAAAAGCAAAGATTGGAAACGTACTTCATCGATTTGGAAATTTGTTTAGCCTTGGAGGAATTGAAAATTTAGGATGTACAGCAAAAGTAAGCCACAAAATTAAAACAGGAGACCACCCTCCCATTAACAAAAGGCCATACAGAGTGCCGCATGCACAGAAACAAGTGATACAAGAGCTGATAGAGGAACAACTGGATAAGGGAATCATAATACCGAGTGTATCACCATGGTCAGCACCAGTGGTCATAGTTCCAAAGAAACCTGGTCCAGATGGTGTTGTAACTCACAGAATGTGCATCGACTATAGAGATCTAAACTCATGCACGGTACCAGAAGTTTATCCTTTGCCAGATATTCACGAAACACTTGACATGCTTGGTGGAAGTAAATTCTTTACTGCATTAGACATGAATTCGGGATTTTTCCAAATTAAAATGCATCCTGACAGCCAAGAGAAAACAGCTTTCAGTACTCCAACAGGACATTATGAATATACCAGAATGCCCATGGGTCTTATAAACTCCCCTGCAGTTTTCCAGAGGTTGATTGATACCACTTTATCAGGACTGAAAGGAAAGTCTTGTCTACCATACATGGATGACATCTTAGTCTACAGCCCGACAATAGAACAGCATGCACAAGATTTGAGTGACGTGCTAGAGAGGTTTAAGGAGGTAAACTTAAGTGTACAGCTAAAGAAATGCCAAATTGCAAAACCCGAAATTAACTTCTTAGGGCATATAATCACGAATCAAGGAGTAAAGCCTTGTCCGAAAAAGATTGAAGCTGTAAAGGAGTTTCCTCAGCCAAAGAATGAGAAAGAAATCAGAGGATTCATTGGATTATGCAGTTACTACAGAAGGCATGTTCCAAACTTTGCGGACATAGCCAAACCATTAACTAAATTGATCAAAAAGAACGAAAAATTTAATTGGACACCAGATTGTGAGACAGCTTTCAAAAAACTAAAAGAAAAACTAACCACTGAACCCTTGTTGATCTACCCAGACTTTTCAAAATCTTTTATTCTTAGCACAGATGCCAGCAACGTAGCGATTGGTGCAGTGCTAGGACAGGAAATAAACGGTGTAGAACATCCTATAGCGTATGCATCAAGACAGTTGAATTCCGCAGAACAGAACTACAGTGTAACCGAGAGAGAGTTATTAGCTGTAGTTTGGGCAGTTAAGTACTTCAGATGTTATCTTTATGGAAGATCTTTTTCTCTTTACACGGAACACGGTGCAATCAAATGGTTACTATCATTAAAAGATCCTTCAAGTAGACTAACCAGATGGGCTTTGAAATTAGCTGAGTATGATTACAAAGTTTACCACAAACCCGGTGTGAAAAACAAAAATGCAGATTGTCTAAGTAGATTAGTATACAAAAATGAGTGTGAAAAGTTACCTTTATTAGATATAGACGCGATTAAAGCAGCTCAAAAGAAAGATAAAGAATGTCAAAAACTGAAAATGCATGAACATTTCAAAACAAGTCCCCAAGGAGTAGTGTACTTCAAGAAAGAAGATGAAAAATTAATTGTAATACCAAGAGAATTGAGAGAGAAAGTAATACGACTACATCATGATTTACCAACGAGTGGACATGGAGGAATAAAGAAGACCATATTAAGAATTCAAGACAAATTCTACTGGCCAAAAATGAGAGCAGATGTAACAGCATTCGTACGATCATGTGACTCATGCAACAGTGAGTGAATTTGGTTATAGATTAGCATGCGACATAGTAGGTCCCTTACCGTTAACTAGATCAAATAACAAGTACATATTAACTGTTATCGACCATTTCACAAGATTCGGAATATTTATAGCATTACCAGATCAAACAGCTGAAACCATAGCACGAGCATTTGTTCAGAAAGTTATAACATCAATCGGAGTACCAAAAGAATTAATTACAGACCAAGGGAAAAATTTCACATCAGAACTGATTCAGAATGTATGCAAACTACTGAAAATAAAGAAATTACAGACAACAGCTTACCACCCTATGAGTAACGGACGGACAGAGAGAGTACACCGAACCATCCCTAAAATGCTGAGCCACTTTGTCAACAAAAACCAGTCAGACTGGGACGAAACTGTTACCCATGATCAACATGGCATACAACAGCCAAGAACACGAGTGTACAGGGTACACACCTTTTGAAATGGTGTACGGAAAGAAGATGGAAACACCCTTAGAAGCAGATCTCACAATAACTGAGGACACAGATGTCGACTCAGATTACGTGGAAGATCTACGAAC
This sequence comes from Homalodisca vitripennis, assembly GCF_021130785.1. NCBI lineage: Eukaryota > Metazoa > Arthropoda > Insecta > Hemiptera > Cicadellidae > Homalodisca > Homalodisca vitripennis. The sequence goes on along the minus strand of NW_025777395.1, from coordinate 43,452 downwards.
CAGATTAAAAGAGATTCAAGAAATATCGAAACACTGCCAGGAAAAGGCAAGGAAAGCTCAAAAGAAGCATTACGACAAGAAGTCGAAAGAAAGTGAGTATTATGTCGGACAGTTAGTGTACCTGCATGTACCACACATAAAAAAGGGCAGAGTTAAAAAACTCTCACAGTTATGGGGAAAGGTCCATACAAAATAGTAGAAATCGTATCTGAGTTAAATGTAGTTTTAAGAATAAGAGGGAAAAACGTCAAAGTGCACGTGAATAGAATCAAGCCAGTAGTTGAACTGAAAAACAAAGAAGAAGAAAGCGAAGACAGCGTAGAAGAATTCCATGGGAATGAAAATGAAGAAGCACTAGAAGTTCCTAGCAAGGAAGCAAGAAGAGGAGTAAGCCTCGAAGAAGAAGCAAGTGATGCAGAAGAGGAGGTTGAAGATCCAACAGTACCAAGCCAAGCAGCAGAGCAAGCCGGACCGAGTGGATTACAACCTGCCCAAGAAGGAAACAATGAAAGACCAGTCAGGGAAAGGAGGAAGCCATCCAGACTGGAAGACTATGAAGTTGAGTTGTAAATAGAAGCATACAAGTTGTACTATAATGATGTAGAAGTAAAGTGTTATATCATGAGGGAAATAAGAAAAAAAGCCGAAGTTGTTGTGTATTCTTGAAATTTCATCTTGTAGGATAACAACTCAGTAGCGAATGAAGTGAAAATGATCAGTTTGACAGAAGTGAAAATGTGAAACGAATGTTGCTGAATGAGTTTGAATGTTGTGTGAGAGAAAACAAAAAAAAAGGTAGGCCTACCCTGAAGATTAAAAATTGTCTGAGTATATCCACACAAGCACATGAGATTACTGAGAGTACTAATACAGAAGGCCAGAAGAAAAAAAGTTGTAAGAAGTGAAAGGATAAATCGATGTTAATTTAAGAAGATCAATTGTGTTATATTACAATAAGGAGAAGTTAGTTAAACAACATTGAATATGCATAACATAAATGATAGGTTAGATTATAGATGTCAAGTATAACCTTTGTTACAGGACTAATGATTATTACGTTGGTCAAAGCAGCTGAAATGAGCCAAGGAGTTGTGTTTAGGAAGCTAGAAGACTCCGTGATATCCGGAGACGAATGGAGAATTGTTTTAGACTTTGATCTAGTGGAAATCCTTGATGAACTGATACCATTAAAAGAAAGATGTGTAGAATTAGAACAGTTTAAAAATATCAGTGTGAACGTCTGGGATGAAGACTTCGAGTTTGAATATATAAGAGTGAAGGAAGGAATCGAACAATATGAGAGTGATATAACTGACTTATTAAAACTTTTGCCACCTGTAGGACATTCTAGAAATAGGCGTGGACTTATAAATGCAGGAGGTTATGCATTAAAGTGGTTATTTGGTGTACCGACTAGTGAAGATTTAGAACATGTAAATACCAAAGTAGACGAACTAAAGTTAATAAGTGGTTACAGTTGTTAGTTCGCGTCATACACAAATAACTTTGATGAAAGATATTAATTCTAGAATTGTAAGTAACACTAAAGCTATTCATGAGATAATGATTAAGTTATCTACAGGCAACGACAGGTTAATAACATCATTAACAAACTTCAATGAACAGAATATAATGATGCATCAGTCCTTAGCAAAACATATGGCAATATTACAACAATGTTAAGACATTTAGGTCAAACTGTTGATGAAGCTAAGCTAAGAGTAGTAGAGTTTAGGCAAGCATTAGAACTTATATACTCTGGTAAGATAAGCAGTAAATTACTAAATCCACATGATTTTACAAAAGTTTTGAATAAAATTGAAAAGATTATACCATCTCATTTGAAACTAATTGTTCCTGTAAATGATGAAGATATATTTTTTGTATTATGATCTTTGTACAGCACAAGCATTAGCTAATCCAGCTAGCATAAGATTGAGTACAGTACCATTAAGCTCAATTGATAGACAATTTGAAACCTATAAAATAGAAGTGATACCACTTTATCAACCTAGGTTAAGACATTGGTTAGTTTGGAAAATTGAACACGATTACTTGTTGATATCTAAAGATAGGCAGTACTATGTACCTCTCACCTCAGATGAATATGTTCAATGTAGGCACAGTTATGTTAACATTTGTCCAAATTCAATAAGTGTACTACACCATACAGTCGATGGTTGCATCCATTCACTGTTTATGGGATTAAGTTCTGTAACTCAAAAGTGTAACAGAGTTCTAACTGAGAATGTAAACTCACCGTTTTGGTTACAAAATGGCAATGACTGGATTTATAGTGTTGCAGAACCTTACAAAGTAATATTAAATTGTTTTAGAAATATTGAAGATGATACATCTGTAATTAAAACAGACATTGTAAAAGATTATTTAGAAGTTGTTGTTAATACCTCAGGTATCATAAAACAAGTATCAAGGTGTGATATTTTTGGAAAAAGTGGTAAAATATTTTTCGAGGATCAGAGGGAATATAGTTTATAAAAGAAACATTACGCACCTTCATATACCGAAAATAAACATATTGCAGCCCAATGAAACCGCTCTTATATTATTAAACAATAACTTAACGTTTGAAACGCTAAAAGATATAAAAAAGAATCTAATTGATGATCATATAGAAATAGGACTAAATTCATTATTGCAAGGATCTAATATAAACCGACCTGTCGTCATTGATGTAACTAAGAATTATAATTTTTATTGTCATGTATGTAGTTGTAAGTTTAAATTGTATACTGCTCGTAGTTTTTATATGTCATAGGAGAATAAGACGCCTTTGCACGACCAGTCGGCAGCAAAGACAAACTCAGAGCACAAGCGGCCCAGACCAGAGCCAACTGACGGTGAGGGTGGAGGAAGGAACTCCATTAGCAGAGATCATCCACGAAGCCTCCTTTGTTCGGGTGACCCCCCCTCATGATTAAATAGTGAAAATAATGTGAAAATTTTTTAAATCTTTAAAGTGACAAATCAAAAGACTCTGACCGGCTTGTGACTCTGAAAAGAAATATTGTATATTAGTAATAATCCTAAATCTTAATAGTATCATGATTATGTAAACTTAGATTAGAAATATGTATTAATAATTTGGGGAACACTTCAAAGAAAAAAAAACATTTTAAAGTTACAAATAAGTCATTAATATATGAATGTAATAGATTCAAGATGTGCCATCACTTTAATCCTATGACACATCTTTTCCAGAGGAGAGGGTGATGTAACGACCCGAACCCAATATTAACAATAATTCAAGAAATTATGCTTTATTTGGTTTTATAAAAATTTCGTTCATTGTTAAAATTTAACTAAAGACATAATAATTGTAAAGTGTACAGCACTGTCGAGGAGGTCAGCAGTAAGACTGCTGACAATGCAGAGTCAGCACCTGCGTGTGCTGGGAAGCTAGTCTAGTTCAGGCCTCAGACTCGTAGACATGTAACTCTCTGTTGCCCTATTTTAAAACTTTTCTAAATTCTTTCAATAATGTAATTCAATACTATATATCATTTAGAAGTGCTCTCCCCTTTTTAACCAATGTAAATTGTGTGATTTCTATAAATTAATCATTAATAAACAGTGTTTTTTAAAATTCAAACGTTGTTGCACAAACTTTATTTCTTTTTCCGGAATCATCCGGTGGTGGCAGCGGATACCAATTAATCCCCAAATCGGTCGCGTTACAGTAGTGTTACTGATTTCTTGTTTCGCTGAACGATAGCAAATGTCCGGGAAAATCCTGTTTCCTTTCACTAGTTCCTGTTTAGTTACGGTTAGTTTAGTTACTGAAATCTAAACATATATTCCAGTATACCTGTTAAGATTTAAGGATTAGATATACAAGAGTAGCAGTTGTCTATTTAAAAAATAGTAACTATATTGACTATGTATTGAGGACTGTTACGTATATCACGCATGTTGTGGATTCATAAAAAAACAATGTCTATGTATGTACTGTTAATTCACAAGGTGATGGAATTCATCTCAAATTACAATCTTACCAGTTATAGAAATAGAAATTGTCATTTTAAATGCAATATTTTTTAAGAAACAATATTTTTTAAATGCAATGTTTTCAACTGGATGTTAGGAGCATAGGTGCAGATATTCCTGAAATATTGATCTCCATATCTTAGATCTTTAAAAATATACAAACCGCCTTTCATTCTTTGTGTAACGAAAGATGGGGGAGTAAGTGAGTATAAAACATCAGCACACTTCTCGGTGAAGTTGTCACTAAGTAATTACACGAACAGTTCAATGTTCTTCATTAAACTACTTGTACAAACACTTGTGTCTTAGCTGGTGAATCTGTGCACTATTAAATTACTTTCCCATAAAATCAGAACACACGTAACTGGCTTTGTTTGTCGTTATTATTGGGTTAACAAACAATGGCTGGCAAACAAGCTGTAACTGAAGCTCAGCTTTGTTGTCGCGCAATTGAATAATGCGCACTGGGACGCTAAACAAAATTACAATTTTTGTAATATCATAAAGTGAGTGAAAGCAAATGATTGAGTTCGATGGTTGATTTTTCTGAGTATTTATATTATAACTCGTGGCTTCGCACAAAATTTCATTTTGTAAGTCTGACACATTTAGCGTATTCTTTTTAAAACACATTCCAAAAAATCCTGGGATAAGTTTTAAACTTAAAGATCAGTGTTTTGGATTCTGAAATAGGAGAGTGAAATCATTTTTTAACAGTACCTGTGAAATAACTTATATTTCCTTCAATATTCTCTGAATAATATTGAATAGCGCAAACACTTTCAGCAGTTTTTATCCAGTGGAGAGAAGTCCTTAGCTTTTAAGTTAACTCACTAATTATGTAATAAATGGTAAAGGTATATGTAATTTGCAAGCGGAAATATGCATATTTTAGGTACATATTATTACAGTGTTGTACATTTTAAGTTTAGGGATTTCGGTGTAAGAATACTTCTGGTTTAAATTAATTATATTTTCGACGCCATGGTTAAGTTTGCGTTATTGACCCTATTAGTATTATTCTGTAATTTTTCTTTCAGTCTAAGGTATTTCTGTTGCCATAGTTCAGTTTTCATTGTTACTCAGATCAGGTTAATATACTGTATACCTATGCAATTATGATAACCCTAAATCTGTACGGAGAAGTAAGATGTGTGTTTTAATGTCTCACAATTTGTAGCACAAGTTAATGTAACTTTGTCTTTTATACCTGCATTACACTGATGGTCAGACATACTTAATATTTGCTAAAATTTAGAGTTAAAGATATATTTATACTAAAATGTCATTTTAATATCCTTTTAATAAACTGTGTGCTTAACATTAATTACAGGGAATAATAAAATATGAATGTGTTACTTTCGAGCTTACTCTACGCTTTCAAACAATAATCTTAAATAAATTTAAAATATTACTAAAATTAATTAAACACAGTAGTGTTGGTGCAGTATGATATTCACAAAGGATAGTTGATTACCAAAACACATTTACTTGCTTATTATACGAAAAAGAGAGTTATCAAGACCAGTGGGGATTAGCCCGGAGGGATTTTTGATAGAGGAATAGACCTATATTTTAACCGGAATAACGTTAATCATAATAATGTTCACGTAGAATTCAATACAATCGGTACAGCAATTTGAATTGATTGATAAACAAATATAATAATTGAAAATTAAACAAATCTGACGTATTCTTTTTTAAATAAAACTCAGCACGCACGCTTATAGCGTCATCGTTTACGTGAAAAATACTTTGGGATCATCGGTCCTACAGATTCATCTACATCAACCACAAATGGTGTGGCGCCCTTACAAAATATTATTAAATACCCTTGCATTCCACCAGAGCTTAGCTAGTGACATTAAAGTAGGAGTAGATCTCAGTGAACTTAACCCACACCCTTCTCCACTGAACAAGTCGGGACCTATAAATTTGGGAGATGGGGCGTTACAGTACACGCTTCAAATTCGCATTTTTTCTAAAAAAAGCTCATTATATGGATATGATGTATGGATATGATTTTCTAAGAAATAACACGAGTTGTATCACTTTCAAGAAGCGTCTATATAATTAAAATGAAGTAACCGTACTTTAGAACAACACATTAAATATCTTCGGATATTACATTAGTCAGATTTATTCGTTCTAAATTAAAAACGTTTTAATTTCTTCTTCAAAACCAAGTCTACTGCCTGTATTTTTCAAACGATCGGTTCAATTAATCCAAAAGAAATCTAACAAACTTCTCATTGACTTAAACCCTCCTTTTAATCTCCTCCTGTACTTCAGCAAAAAGGATCATAATGCCACCATCATTATTACTACCAACATTTAAAAATAACACCAGTACAGAACTGTTAATGAGGGTGAATGTCTACGTGAACATTATCCGGTCTGTTCTAATACAATCTTGTAAGTCTAACTAAACATAAAAGTTTTGGCTAACAAGTTTACACGATGTTATCAAGATAGAAAGTTAAATATAGTTAAAGTTCCTTACGTACATAGGCGCTATACTTATATAAAGTTAAATCACTGCATTTGAAATACTTATTTAAGAAATAAATACTGTAACATAATCTGTAGAAAACTTTACTTAAATCTAAAACGCTGCAGTGTTAGAATTATGTATTGAGTAAAAGTTTAAAACCCTGTTAAAGCTCATTTAAGTGCAATAATCGTAAAGGCTGCGCTTGCCGTGTTGGCGTGTATATGTTAGTTATTGAATCCATTAAAACAATGTATATCTCTTTTAACTTGCTACCTTCACCTGTAGTTTTTTAATAGTTAATCTACTAGTTTAACTACTATTTTAATGTTGCTTTTTATAATGCTATAGATGAGAGAAGAATTTGAGTACATGCAAACCGTGTCCATCTTGACTTTTAATAAATTGTTTCTTATAAACATTTGTAGTATAGAACTATCTGAATATCTCTAGGGTTAATCTCAGTTTCATTAGTAGAAACTACAATATTGACATTGGTCACACAAGTAAATACTTTTATATCAATAATGTGGTTATTGTTGTTCTTAATATAGCTAATTACATTCTCAAGATGTCCTACGGTCAAACTTATAATCACATAAAAAGTGCAGTTTTACAGCCCTCCTTCAGGCAGAAAAGAAAATCTGTCAGCCTTCTGCGTGTTAGACTACAATAACGCACAAGCAATCCCATGATGGAAATTCATGCATCTTCTTGTCTATGAAGTTTCATGCAACATTTTTAGTCTACAAATAAAATGTTTCTCGGGATATCTTATCGAGTCAGATTACATATTTAAACTATTGCACTTGTTTAAATATCATATGGTTGAATAAAGTATGTTAAACAAATTTATTCCATGCCTTTTTGTTGTAATTGAAAAATATATTTCTATAATCTAACCTCAATTCTAACCATCATAGATTAGGTTTGTTATCATAGTAACCCATAACATTAATATAAATATGCTCACTAACTCTCAGTCAAATCCTGTGAGGTGACATGCACTATAATCAAACTCACTATTGTTTATATAGAAATGAAGACTATAGGCCAGTTCGTTCTCAAGTTATCGTGCAGAGAAACAGATAAACAGGCGGGCGTATATTTGTCCATACCCTTTAACGTACTTCGCTATCGCTCGGGTCAATTAATCATTACTGATTAAGATAAAACTAATATTACCTGTTTGAACATATTTGAAGCAAATATCTACCCCTTATACAGTGGTTGAATTTTGAATTCAATACAAAATCTCACAATGCAGTTTATTTTGCTTCATGATTTCTATTTCTATTTTTGAAGTACGTTTATAGAATGAACTATGGAAATATATGTATAACATGATCATCGTTTTTTATTGTCCAATAGTTTGAGTACAAACGAACAGTCAGGTGCTTTAGGCTTCCACAAGACCGATAGAGTGCGCTGACAAGTAAGCTGACAGTCGCAGGTTTGACGGTCGTTTCCTGAAATTTATTCTCCAACCAAGCAGTACTACCACTGAGCATTCTACCGAATAAAATATTATTCCTTTCTCAAGGAACATAGGTTTAGTTTGTCCTTTGTCACATCGCATTTTATATAACTACCGATACGTTGTTAAAGAGTATATTCACTACCTATTACTGATTTCCTTGAAATGGAACACTATCTTAGTTTAAAAGGGAACTCGAATATATTGAATCCATGGAACAGGACACATTATCCCATGGTTAGAATACACAAAGGCATATCATTTCAGGAGGAACAGTTTGAACAATGACAATATGATAGTAACTACAAAATTATATTTTCCTCGATACGTTTATTTATTGCCCAAATAAATTGAGTTGAAATTTATTGTGGGATTAAATAAAACATAAGTATAAGGTGATGTTTTATTTATTAAATAATAGCTACTATTTACTAATAATATATTTCACCCACTATAAAACTATTAAGTATACGAGCCTTGTAAGCACTTGTATTTCTCATTTTCATTTGTATTTCTCTCTAATACACATTTTACTCTTGAATGGCTCTTTTTTTCTCTTAGGACAAGAAGCTCATAGATTGCAATTAGTCCTATAAGAACTTTAGAGCTGATTCCGAAGTGACAGGAGATTCAGGATGGGTAAGGTAGGGGGCGCCTCCTTTCGAGGTCCATGAGGAAGAATTAGGGCACTAATCTCAGTCATGTCCCCCCGGAAGAAGGGGAGGCCAGCTCTGAAACAGCATCTCAAAGTCAAAGCAGGCAGGGGAACACCCTTGTTCAGGCTAGCAAGAACCTCTAATAGTTTAGGGAACGAACCCCATCAACTCCAACAATCATTTCCGGCAGTAGAATAGACCCATCAAATTACTCTTGCATCCTAGAATCTCGACAGTTGCGGTTAGTGATGTGCCGCTCCTGGACATCCATAAGGTTGCCACTCTTCAGTTTCTGCTGTGCCCAGTGGTTGGTTCAACTGGAAGGTATAAACCAGCCAGAAGTGATCCTTGATGGGTCTTGAATAGCTCTTACACTTTACTGAAATACTTATTAATACAGAGATAAATGTTTAGAGTAAAAAGTATAAATATGATACAGAGTATAAATTACAACATTCTATTGGGGTCTAATTAAGATGCACTTGCTATTTACATAGTTTTAAGACTGAATTTACAAATAATTGATATATTCAGTAACTATATGAATGTGTAATGGACTTATCATCATCTTTTACATAGTTCCAATTTTTAGTTCACAATAGTAACATAATTACTAGATGCTCTAAATCCAACTAAGTAACTATTGTCTAACTAATAAAAAAATCCCATATATTTTAATATATACTAGTAAAGGATTAGAAGAGGGGTAAGAAGAAGAAGAGATGTTGCTGTCGGATATTTCAGAGAAAATGTTATCCGGTTCATGTAGTTTGATATAAAATAAATATGTGTCTAATGTCATTATCACCTGCATGGTTTAAACGACCTTCTTTGAGGCGTAAACAAAGCTATCAGCAAACACAGCTAAATATATATCAATTGTACTGCTTTGTTGGTTTCTGATGGTGACGTAATCCAAAGGTGGAATTCTATTCTACTAACACTATGGACATTTCTTTTGACATATGACGTATACGTTATTTACGTTCAGTAGTGAATGCACCTAGAAACGGCTGAATGTATTCCAGCAAAGGCAAAATGTATTAACGTTGAAGTTCAACTTGAAGAAGATCATAAGTAAGGACAGAAATTACGTTTTTTTTTTCAGCTATATACTCAGTAGAAAGGAAATAAACAGTTGGATAGAAATTGTGCAAGAAATGCCCCATTCAGAAACGTTTTTATTAAAACAATAAACATCTTTATTTATGAAAAACTATAAAAATTTCACGTGTCGTTACAACAATATATTGCTGTCATAAAATCTACATTTATTGTAAGTAACGAAACGAGTTTCAATCAAGTAAATGTTTTCCTCGTAAAGACTGAAAGCAATATCTCAGAACAAGAGTTATATTATACATTTTACCCGATTTTGTTAGATTTACAAGCTCGGACAAAGTAAAGTGTATTTAATAAATAAACGTACCGTTATTTGATTCTACTGTACCGTCTCTTCAGTTTTAAAATGTAAATCAATGAACATAAAATCATCACAAAACTTGTGGTAATGTTTCAGGTTTCAGAATTATCAATAATTGTCCACCTAAAAAAATATTATTACATGTATCCTGGTGTACTACACCTTTTGTGGAATACAATTCGCACTGCCTGCACTACCTCCTAGATGGCGTCGATGGTAGAGTGGCCGGATCAGAAACCGTGCTACTGTGGTGACAAGTCACCCGCAGAGGCAATCTCTCCGACCAGTTCGACACGAATGAACTTCTCTATCACCTTTTCTGCCGTGTCGAGTATACACAAGGGGCGAAATGAAGGAATTACCAGTACAGCATTAGCCTTGGAGATCAAGACTAGGCGGGCAACCTTCCATGCAGAGAAAAAGACACCATCTGAGAAACACGCATTGAAAAGGTCCTAGAGAATCCTTGGATTTACCTCCGTGATGAGCATAAGGACTTCAGAGGGTATGCTATCAGGCCCGGGCTCTCTTCTGTTGCGGAAAAATCGGTCAGCGGCGATAACCTCCTCTTCCCGAAATGCTGCGAAAACGCCAGTATCTCCCAACTCCTGAACTGATCAAACTGGGTGAGACGGCAGCGTGACGACGACAGCGGTCATGGCTTGACGTTCCAAGACCGCAGGTGGAGAACGTATCCCTAGCTAGTTAATAGAGATTGCTAGGTGTCCTGCTGTGTACCAGTAAGATGTGAAGGAAACAGGATTTTTCCGGACATTTGCCATCGTTCAGTGAAACAAGACATCAGTAACAATACGTTTCGAGATCTGAAATCTGATCTCTTCTTCAGGTAAAGAACTTACCTAATACATAATTACAAACTAGGTTAAAATAAACAAATCTTACCAAAGTGTTGTGGCACGCCTAAGTCAGGATTCACAACCACCATGTTGTCTGTCAACTTCACTAACTCTATAAACATGCACTTAATAAAAAACTATACACAAACGAATGCTAATGCAATAATGCTAATGAATTTGTATATGGAATAGTAATGAATATCAATATCGATACAAATTTGAAAGTAAAATAAATCAAGGAAAGAATATTTTTAATATATGAGTAACAATAGTAAGTAAAGTAAAGTAAATGAAACTTTAAATAACGCAACAAGATTTTACCTAAATGTAATAGTTTTATGTGAGACAAGTAAAAGTCTGACCTCGTTAGGAGAGGTTAATGTTAACCTCTCCATTGTACACTGACAAATTACAGTAATATTTAAGGTGCAGCAATAACATCTCGTTGAGAATATCAAGTAGCGAGTTGTAACAACCAGAGTTGCTGGTGAATCCTTGTTGATTACGCTAATGGGATTAATCAACCCCACTCACTGCAAATACATGAACAATGCCATGGGATTAGATTCGTGTGGTTGTGTACTGATTGGCAACCATCCTATTATTATAGTCAATTTCATTTAAAGTCTTGATGCTAGTAAGTCAAAATAAATAATAAACACAAAATAACAATATAAACAAAAATCCTAAATCGCACATAAGTACAAAAACTGTTACATTATAATTGGTATGGGAGTTCATTAGGGAAATAGTATTCGGCTTTAATTTGGGTACGTGGGGTATTTGGATTTAATAACTTTTCGGTAATTCTGATTGATAATTAAAAAGATCTTAATCTTTTTAAATTTTCTTTAAGACAAAGAAACACATGAATTATTTCTTAAGAGTCACAGCAATTACTGCTAAAGTTCCTTGGGTATGATATATCTGATATTTTTAAATAATATTTCAATTTTTGGAGTGCCGATGGCCGAGCGGTCAAAGACGTTGGACTTTGGGTCTGAGTGAGAGATAGCGCAGGTTCAAATCCTGTCTGTGACCGTTGCAATTTTTATCAGTACCATCGACCCATCAAGACGGACAGAGTAAGGCATAAAAGGGGATCGGCCTCTCCTTAACAAAAATATTGTCTAAAAATTTAATTCGTGTACTTTCCTTAAAATTTTCCAAAATAAATAAATACTGATTTTAGAAAGACAATGAAAATTGGTAAATGACAAAAAGGGCCGGCAGGCTTGTGCAGATGATTGAAAAAACTATTTGACACTTATTTATATTTTTTATTTACTAAAAGGTCCGTTTTTTTTAAACACAGATCTCATGCTATGACGGCCAGACACGTGGCAGGTTTGCGGTGTGGGTAAATAGTCGATCGCGCATTGGTGTAGAAAGCCAAAGATATTGACTGATAACCACGAATATCGCCTAACGGCTTCAGCTTTATCATTTCTCTGTTTTATTCTTGAATTTGAAATTCGGACTTTTAAATTTTGATGCGTTTTCACCCACAACACTTTTGGCAATTGGCAATGGGAAATTACTTCTAGGTTTTCAAAGTAGCCGCATATTATTTTGAATTACATCTCAATTGAATTGCCAGCTCCAGACCCATGTCATCTATGAATTGACGATCCGTGTATTTAAAAAGAATAACACCAGCTTGTAGAAATATGTCTGGAGCCGATAACGAGGAAGGATGCCTGCATTGGTCTCAAAACTTATACTTCCAGAGGCAGGAGCCACCTTGTGTTGTACAAGCACACTACATAGTTTTTCGTAGAAATCTACAGGGGATTATTCATTCAGATTCATCGTTACACACGGAAGCATTAGAGCTGGTCCAATTGGAAGAATACTGAATAATAAGTATTAATTGATATTTTTTCCGGCATGTTAGGCTTTGCAGAAAAGTCGCCTATTTTTAGTATAATTCATAACCCTTTGAAGTTTTGTTTATTTATTCTTAGCTTATAGATGATTTCATTGAATGGTAATATTATGCTTAATGTTTTGAATGTTGTTTTTGAACTGTTTTACTAACATAATTTTGATTAAACTTAAGGTTTACAGTGTAAATTAAAATCGAAAACAATTTATGTTTAAATATTATCTTAATAATATTATAAAAGCGTAAATTCCTTTGTTTTGTTTTCACGCATAAAACTACTTAAACTATTTTACTAAAATCTTACATACCTATTCTTACAGTTCCTGGGATGAATATAAGCCTATTTTTATTTCGAAAATTCCCCCGCATTATACGCCCCCATCGGTCTTTAAAGTAGCGAAAATGCCGTCCAGGTCTCGAAAGTTGTGTAATATTAATTGAATGCGCTTGCCAAATGCAACCAAATTTTATGTGCAAAACATTGTTTGTTATGTTAAAATTGATTATACTGCATTTATAGCCGTCTAAACAATAACCATAAGTTTCCATCCAGTTTTGTATTTCAGCGATTAATTATATACTAATAATCTACATAATAAAATGTCCTAAAACATAAAAACGACATAATGTAACTCCAAAAAGTGCCTTTGAAGCATTCGACAAGAACTATGATAATTTAAATTTCGCTGGACTGTTCTTTTGAACGAATGTACTAATTCGAACTCTAAATGTTCTTAAATATTAAAAAACTGTTGTTATAAATTTACAGACTAATATAAAACCCATACAAGCTCTCTTTTGATAGAGGATTAGGCATCTCTGATCTGTGATATATATTTTCTTGATCAGGAAATAAAACAAAACCAACTATGGAACAAAACATACTAAGAATAAAGTAAATTTCAATGGTCCTAATTATTAACTCTTTAGCTTATTTTCTTATTTGTATAATTTTAAGTATAATCTTTTGCGTATCTAATACATAAGCTATGAAACCCTTTATATTTTTGCACATAATTGATAAAAGAATAAACATTTTGATAAACGTTGTCATAAGCGTTGAAATTTCAAATGAAACTAGTATTTGGTATTTTTAAATTATTATATATCTAGAATATATTGACGTTGACGTTTGAAACAAACTATGGAAACATACATAACGACACAGCTCTTTGTAAACCTACTTTATATTTGTCGCTTTATGTGTTTCTTCACGTCACATCTACAAAGCGCCTCCAGAGAGTGCCAAACAGAGAGTGTAAACAAGCTGTTTCTTGAATTTTCTAGATATATGAAATACATTATATCTTGATAAATGTACTCAGCCTTCCATAATTTTCTACACTTTCCATGTTTGATTGCAACATGCCTCAAAGACATTAATATCATTACCAGTTATCAGTATTACTAATATAATTTAGCAGTATTATATAAAAATATTATAATTAAAGAAAATCGTGAATTGTAAAAAGGAATTAGTCTGATAATTATTCTTTACTGTTCTTTCCTGGTTACCCAAAACTTTTACACAGCTGACCGAGTTTTTCTGTTCGTTGCTTAATGAAAAATTTATTTTTTGACTAAGGGATCTCTTCTATTTAAATTTAAAATATATTTGAATAATTTGGTAAATATATTTGTAATTTGTTGAAACATAAAGCATGTAATGGAAAAGGTTTTTTTTTAATTCTAAGATATGTATTATAAATTGATAACAAAGACCTTTTCTCAACTTACTATATTTGTTTTTAAACTTGTTTTAAATTTATCATATTATACTAATTAACGAATAAAAAGATTTTACCAATCTATTAAGACTCGTATTAAACATATAATACAAAAGACTGTGATTTGTTCATACGGGAGCACAAACCATTTACTTTCAGTAATAATATTTCAGTAAATTTCATAAATGTAAGAACGTTTAGCCTTATCTACTTACATTACCTATCATATATTTCTCTCTGGTTTTAATACACGTTTGAAAACTCAGTTACATAGTGTAATGACAACAAGAGAGTTTGTATCATATTAGAAAATCCCATGTAGCGTTTAATAAACAAGCCTTTGTTATTCTGCGGCATACAAAGTAACCTTGAGTTCGTATTACCTGAGCGTTAGCAAAGCTAACTATTCGTGGTGCTGTGGAAATTTTTCATTTCTGTCTGCGTTTACGAAATCTCAAAAAATGGACTTAACTTAGGTTTGAAATTTTGCACGAAGCTTTATTTCCATATGAAAGACACAGACTACAGTCATAATGTATCATATTAACATAGTAGCCAAGCTATTAATTATTTAATTATATGCAAAACTACACTACAACAATTTTTTTTAGACAGTATACCAACTAACACTATTCAAATTTGGTGGATAATATTGTTGTAGTAATAGAACAATAATCAAAGTTCATACATTACTAACTTTTCTGTAATTTATACCTGCACATTTAAATAAACTGCGGAACAATCTTTATGAATGGAATTTCAACTTTAATTGCTGCTTCCAAAATAATACGCCTCGATAAGGTTTCCGAACAAATTTATAGAAATATTTATTTTTTTTATACTCCAAATGAACAAAAATACGTCACGCAATTGAATTAGTAAAACATTTATTTGAAAGATTTATCTCTATACAAAATACGACTTGTCGCACTTCGTTATTAGAGATCCCGTAACATTCTTTGTGGTATAATTCCTTTCAAGATTTTTAACTCACCCTGTATCGTTTTTGTTTGCCCAAATGCGTTGTTATCGTGCAAAATTATGGTTTTATGTTTATTTTAAAGTTTCGGACAGATAAGCAACTCTCATAAAAATTCACCTTATAGAAATACAGACACGAATTACCATGAATTCTGTACCGCTTCACGTTTGCTATAAACTAACTAATGCGAATTTTAATTAAAAGTCGTTTATTAAACTTCAAGTACTAGGCGATTAATATGGATGAACTACTTGTGGTGAAAGCAAATATGCTCGAGTATGAAATATATTAATCCGACCTAGACCTCGTTTGCCAGCCAATATTCAAATTTACTACTAATTAAAATTAAAATCGCAAAGTATTTACATTTACGGCAAATTTATAACAGAAAATAATTCATTTGCATAGCCAGAAATAACATATATTAATTTAGAGGTACTCTAAAAATGTATTGACATATTTTGATAACATTTAATTGTAAAATTCAGATTCTTTTCAATTGATTCTGAAACGTTCTTGAATACTCCAATCCTCTTGATCTTGGAACAGTAATTTGCTGAACATCCATTAGCCTATCAAATAAGAGAAACTGCAAATCTATTTCATCCTATTAAAATTACAAATTAAACAGAATTTAGGATGTTTGGATGATTGATACTTGATCACAAAATATATAGTGGACAAATGTTGTCATCTACACTCCTTAGGGGTACTTTTATTCTAGAATACCACTCCCAAAATACTCTAAAATGCATATTTAAGGAATATTTGTTTACTGTACATATGGGGCAATATTTTTGGCAGGTAATTAAGTCACTGAATACAACGTAAAATAGAATATCCTACTATGTTTGCATTTTACACGAATGAACATATCAGATGTACCTTTTCATATATGGCAGTAGTGACGAACTCAAACCAATTAGAATATTCTGCATTGTAGAATATGGTTTCTTTTGCCATTGTAGGGAGGCATACTTACACTAGCTGGAAGAAAAGACCTGAGAGACCGGTAAGTACCAGCATTATTACACAAACCGTTTACTCCATGTCTACAATTGAAAAAACAAGCAAGTACAATAAGCCATTAACCATAGCAAGAATTGCTACAGTCACAAATCGCAATTTTTATGGCAGGTCCTAGGGGCCATGGATCTGTTTTGCACTCATAAAGGGCAATACTGAATAAGTAAATAAAAATATTTATAACTACTAGACTGATATAAAGAAATGGAAGGAAAAGGCGTACAGAGATTTGAAGACAAGGGCTCAACTGTACTGTATCAGGTTTGGAGGTATGTATACTTTCAAAGAAAGGTCAGGCTCAGAGTTGGTAAGTCTGTTAAACAAGTTACTCACAACGTCATGCTTCCTAGTTTAAGTACTGTTTATGTGTTTTTAGACTGTACGTTATTAATGTGAGGAGTATTAATTATCAACACATTATACGTTTAAAGTACAAAGGCCAAAGGTTTGGTTACCGTGTTAATAAACAATTGCAGTATAGTTTAACACACTTGTAAGCGGCACAGGCGCTGGAATTGTGAGAGTGAGACCATGCAGGGAGCTGGTAGTCCATATGAGTCCGTATCCTACAGTTCTTCAGGCGGAGGTCGCAGCCATTATAGAATTTACTCGTGAGAATCTTCGTCTGCGATATAGGAGCGGACTCTTGTATGTTCAAATCCAAACTTTTCTGGGATTGCTATCAAGTAGTTTCTTCCCTTGCCAGAATCAACAATATGGCTGTTTGTTGGGTTCCTGGTTATGGGGGGATCCCTAAACCGTTCTGCGGTGTTCCAAGGTGTGAGTCCTTTGGGGCTGTCTCGAAATGGGTTCACCCTGCGAACATGAGAGAAAGGTGGTGGTTGCAACCTTCTCTCACTAAATAGATCAATGCCCTTTTGGCTTATAGGTCTGATCACGGGACATGCTCACCTGAGGAAGCAGGATCCGCTCTTTAGAATATATGATGAGCAGGACGAAACTGCCGAACACTTGTTCTTTGATTGCCCTTCAATATCAAGGGAGCGGTATATGCCATCTTTGGTAATTTTGAGAAGGGTGGTGAATTTCCCCAGGAGGACCTGATAGGTTGTTTTCGGCGGTTTGTGGAACTGCTGAAACCATAGACTGATAGGCCTCATGGTGTGCTTCCGGGGTGTGCAAAATTCCCCTGAGACTTAAGTGCATGGCAGTAGGCCGCCCCATAGACGAAGAAGAAGAAGAAAACACATGTTTAACAAGGTTAAACTTAATTAAATCAGTATGTCCAAGGTACCTTTACGTAACTACGCAGCGGCGTACTTTATTAACTGATTAAACATTAGCGCTTCGTAAGCGTCTGTGGCGGAGTTGGAATTGTCTTGGATTTATGGAATTTGTTATTCCGAGTTAAACATTGCCAGATTTCATTTTTAGTTATTATCATTGTTGATTTATTGCGGTTATTATTAAAGACTTAACTAGTATTTTTTGTACTCGAGGTAATATACGCTTCATTAGATACATATTAAAGTAGGTGTTACACAGTCATGTCGTGTTTCTACAAAACAAATCTTTTTAGAAAAGAATTTGATGTAATATAATCTACCGCTTTGTATGAAACATAAACAAAGGGCTGATCTCGTTACAAAGAGGCTAATGTATTTCTTTGAGCTTATAATCAAAGGCTGAAATTTCTAATCGACTAATTACGTAATATTTGTGTAACGGTTATTACAGGAAGCTGAGAAGATCTTACGCTCTTATAATAAAATTAATAATGAGCTTGAATCCCTTGTTGTCTGTCCCAATACTAACACTTGTAACTTAAGGGATTTAATAAATCCCAAAGCATACACTTTAATTATCCAAAGAGTTTGGATTTGGATATTTGAAGACAGTAATTAATTGATCATTAACTTATCCTTAAAAATAATTATCAATATTAGTTTCACAGCTGTTTTTAAAATAATGACGATTTTTTTATCGTGTTAGTTGCAAAGAGATGAAACTTATGAATTAGGAAACGGAAAAGGCGATAGCTTGGACTGCCATCTGTGGAGTGAGAGGTCCATATAGCTCAGGTATACTCGTATAGTAATTACAACAGTCATATTTGAACGAGAACAGTCCAAGTTAAGAAGCGTTGCCCTAGTGTTCGACCTCAAAATTAACTGAACTGATCCTACAGACATCAGCACACCTAGTGCGTTTCAATTATTTATCTCCTGTTTAATTAATACAATGAAATGTAGACTGTTCTCGGCAAAAATGTTGCGTGTTTGCGTTTACATTTTTAAATGTGGAATTTCAAAGATTTGTAATTGAAATGTGTAATTTGAAACGCAATAACGTTATTAATGGCATAATAGAGTATTTCGATGAACCTCACAATATTGTGTATTGTGCTAGATGCAATATTACACAGTTACAGTAACAGTGCTGTAGCAGCAGCCGATAAGCTGGATTACGTGAATGATTAACAGCTGTTCTACAAATACAATCAGGAGACCAGTTGTGCGCTCGCTGCTCGTTCTACTCCAGTTTTGTTTCATTAACCTCCTGCTTTGCTTAAAAAAGCACATACCCTCTCTTTCATTTTGGAACTGACCTAAAGTTTGTTTCCGTTTAGAGGTCTTTCAATAGCACAATGTAAAATTCTTTTCGAAGTTCAAAATACTCGTTCACTCTTTAACAAAACCGTGAGGGAAATTAATTTGAAAAGGGAGATAGTTAGGGCAAAACAAAATTCGGAGTTGATGGAAGAAATCAAATGGAAATAACATTTGTTCGAGTTTAGAAGCTCACATTTCTACATGGAAAATGGTTTGCACAACAAAAATAATTTCAAGAGATTAAGAAATATAATAATTATTTACTATGCTATATCGTACATTAAAGTGTTAATAAAAATATAGAAATCGTTACAAATTTATATTATATATTTTGGTAAAATCACTAATATGTTTATAGCATCTTCACTCATATTTTACTTGTGTCGCGTGCCATCTTGAAAAAGTCTAAACATTTATTGTGGTAATGCATTTTGATTAAGTAAAATCTATTGAAACTTTAAAACAGTTAATTTGCACATGATCAATAATACACCGAAAGTCCCTGATTAGAATGGTGTGCTATTATTGTATACATTAAGCTGAGTAAATATCATGTAGTTGCAGATGAATTTCAGAGAAAGTGGCCTGCAAAAATCTTATTTTGCAAAAAATATATACTTTTTTTAAATTCATGAAATTAGTAAACCTTATAAAGAAATTTTTTTTAGTGACAAAGGTTTCCATTTAAATTTAATTAGCTGCATTTCTTTAGTTTTTTAAAGATGATCGTATCACTCAGGCCTTTCAATTATTTCAACCTTTAAGTTGCAATATTGGCAATCGTCCTCACAAATGTTAGGGCCAATTCAAGTCCAATTAATTTCTCAATGGGAATCTGAAGAGCATGGTTAGAATAAATTTACAATGTATTAGTACAATTTTTAGAATAGATCAAATGAAGAAAGAATCTTATATTCAAACCAAAAGTGCAATTCTACAAGAGATCTGATAAAAATGTAACTAACTTTAATAATCCTTACTTGTTCTGTTTATTTATCCTTGAGATTGGTTTCTTCATCAGTTAGGTTTTAGAAAGATATACATGATTAATTAGACCCTGCATACCTTCATGGTTGGCCAACCAGTAAAGTATTCAGTTATAAGTTTGATGTATTTGCTTATGTGTATGTGTGTCTTTTTTAAACTCGATTTTAATACATTTGACGGCATCCTAGAAGAAATAAGTCACTATTTATAAGTCCTGAGTGGTAATGATGTTTCAACATCAAAACTACTCTCGGGGATAAAAAAACTAAAGAAAACAAGGATTATAAGTAATATTTTATCAGATTATTTCAGCAATCCAGAGGCTAAAAACATAAACAATATTTGTATTTCACCCTTAATATTTTATATAAGGATATGATATTATATGTATAATATATTATATGTGATATAATACCATAACTGGAAAAATAATGCAGGGTTTTTCATACAGATCTGAGACAAGAACTCGTTTTTTATTCGTTTTATCTTTTCTGTAACAGTAACCATATGGAGATGGAATGATGGAATTCAACGTGGCTTTTAAAAGACGAAATTGGAACCAATATTTTTTAATATATTTATTTTTACACTGACTGATACCGTATATTAAGATTTCGCGTAAAAAAATAGCTTGTATTCATTCAACCAGACTGATACTATGATGTAGAAACTTGATATTCAGTATAAGGACCCTCCTCGACATAATATGAACATTTATAATTATTTAAGCATGGTTTGTTCTTTGCGTGTTTCTTTCCTACATATCATAAACTCTCGAATTTTTTATATTAAAAAAATATCAAAACAAAATTGGAAAAAATCAATAACTGTCTAATTAACATGTCGATTTAAACTGTATGTTTTAATAGTCGTGAATCTGTGAGTTGTTACTTTGAGTAAAGCCTCAGAAAAGAGTTACATTCACCTCAAGAGTGCACATAATGAGGCAATGAGACTCCACTTCACCTATTTATAGGAGTCTTTGATGTCGAAACGATGTAAAGGTTCGTTATGAGCTTCTTCTTCGCCGACTTTCTTCGGATCTCTTCAGAAGAACAAGACTCGGGGAGTAAAGTCTGAGACAGCGTTAGATATTAGACTTTGCAATAAAAGAAGGTGACCTGGAACTAAACTGAACATTAAAAATACGTTCACTATTGTTTAAAGAACATATCAATCTATAAGAGGTAAACTGTTGGTGACAATGAATGTGGGTTAACAGCAATCAAATATGACCACTAGCCGCACCGCAGTTCACCGACCAACTTGGCAACCGTTGTATTTATTTACGATCTGCTGAATTAAAACGTAAATGGGAAACTGCAGAGGTGGAAGAGTTATTGTTTGCAACCGTTATGAAATTATGCGGTGAAAGGTCAAACCAAGAAAGTGTTGTTTGATAATTAATGATACAAATCAAATCGATATTTAAGTGCTAAATTTATATGAATAATTTTTACCAGTAGTTTACTGAGTAATGTCAAAAAAATAATAAATAAATAATAATAAATAAAATACAATAATACGTCTCTTCACTTAACTTATATATATATATATATATATATATATATATATATATATATATATATATATATATATATATATATATATATATATATATATATATATATATATATAATATATATATATTAAATAAATAAATAATATATATATAATATATTATATATATATTATATTAATATACAATATATATATATATAATATATATTAATATATATATATATATATATATATATGTTATATATTAAATTGTATAAATGGAAATAGCCTTATTTAATTTCAATAAAAATTGAATCACACAATTACTTGCTCCGCCGGGAGTCGAACCCGGATCTCTCACTTGCCGGGCGAATGTGCTACCATTACACCACAGAGCGCTTACTTTTACCGATTTCAATTACTTTGTATTTGGCCGTATCTGTCACATACGCGTTTAAATAAGCAAACTAACATATGATCGGAAAACCAAATACCTGTCAAACGAATTTTATTTACATTAATTGTATAAATGGCAATAGCCTTATTTGATTTCAATAAACATTGAGTCACAAAAAGTATTTGCTCCGCCGGGTGTCGAACCTGGATCTCTCACTTGCCGGGTGAAACCATTACACCACAGAGCGCTTACTTTTTCCGATTCAATTATTTTTTGTATTTGGCCGTATCTGTCACATCAAAATGATATAAAAAGTACCTAAGCGATCAAATGGACAAAAACCATAAACACGATATTTGCTAAGCCAGACAATAATTTTCGCTTTTGACGAATGGATACTGTGAAATAGACACAAACACGATCATGATTGAGCCAGACGGTAACTTTTACTTTTGACAAATGGATACTGTGAATTAGACACAAACACGATCATGATTGAGCCAGACGTAACTTTCGCTTTTGACAAATGGATACTGTGAAATAAACACAAACACGGTTATGATTGAGCCAGACGGTAACTTTTGATTTTTACAAATGGGACACTGAAACTTAATTGTTTGCCGGGTTAACAATCTTATTGTTGCACAATATCAAGATAACGAACTAATTTATACACTTAAAATTGTGCATGAAGCTTCATTTCTATACAAGCAACATTAAGTTCGATGATGGTTTAAGTCCCCATGGTATTTAGCTAACATTTTTTAGAAGATGCAAAATTCCAGATTATTAAGATTTTAAATAGATACAACTGGGGGGTTTAGGGATCAGATCATCCGCATGAAACAATCGAATATCGTCGTCACTCACCCAAGCCAATGTTTTGTGTGGCCTCTTGTATGTCGGCGTTGTCGGTCCCGATTCTTTTAACTAGACGGAATTCAATCTTATAATAAGGAATTTGTACATGCTGCAGAGAACCTTCGTTTTCAAAACAGGCCTAATCTCATAACTTTGATGAATTTTACACAACGTAATTTGATATTTTGGTACGAGACATGTTAAAAAACTGACTTCACCATAAGTAAATCAGTGTTTGCCTTGAAAACATACGGAATGAATTCTTGCAGCAGCATTTTTGTTACACACCCGATACGCTGGAATGTACTTGACAGAACTGGATAATCGCTTAGACGCTTTACGCAAGACAAAACGGAAATGCTCATATGTCATTGATGTGCTGTTATAACTTCACTGTTCGGTGGTATTATTATTTTTATTTTAAAAAATCAACTTCCACTTATTATAGAAAATATTATTATCTAAGTATTTATTTTATTAAATGTTGCTCAAATTGAATTTGAAATCGGGTCAACGCCCTGCACAAACTGTCATTATATTCAGCTGCTCTAAAGGTTCATACTATATTTATGGACAGAAACACCAAATCAATAAGTTAGTTATTTTTATGAAAACACATAATTATTACCAAATATTCAAAATGCAGCAGCTGGGGTGTTATTACACAGTCGTAACAACGTGGCTTTGTTCAGTCTGGATTCAGGTTACAAGTGAGCAGTAATCATGCTCGTATTGTTTTATAGAGCAAAACTTCCAGTTGTCAGAGTAGTTGTAATGGTAAATTTTTCTATCTTGATTTATATTTTCTTTAGTATAAGAAACATTTTATGGGATACATATGCACTTAGTCTTTCATTTTTGCGAAGTTACAAAACTGATTAAAAGTAACATATTGGGATGTCATCCATCAAAACCTCATCGCCATAAACGTTGTATAAACCTTTCGTTTAGGGCAAGAAACTTAGAAACAAAATTTAGTCTCATCGCATTTAGTCACTGAAGGATCTATGTGCTTGCTTCCTTGCCGGAGTGTCAAGGTATTTATTTGCGGATGAGTTAAGGTTGGGGGCTTCGGCAGCTTCTTGTCCAGATCCCATGAAGAGGGAGGGATAGTAGGCTGTACTTCAGTCAAGTCACCTTGGAAGTGGGGAAAACCAGCTGTGTTCAAACCTCTCCAATCAAAGTGGGCAGGGTCTGCACCTTCTCAAGTCCCGGCTAGCAACACCTTAAACATTAAGGGACCTCTAACCACTCAAACAGTTTTCCTCTGCAGTAGACAAGGACCTTTCGATCTATCCTCTCGCCATAATATATCAAAATTTGTGGTTAGTGATGTGCCACTTACATAAATAGGGTATCCAAGGTAGGAGAAACGTCCGTTTGTGTTGTGTCCAACATAGGTCCAACTAAAATGTGTAAAAAATCCAGAATTGTACCCTTATAGGAAATTAAAACTATTAATAAATGTTCAATTCCAGATTTTAAAGTAACACGAAGTTACGTTTCTTCAACTTTGGCAGATATTTTTGGTTGAAATTATTGCCGTTTCACGAAATGCCGTATACAATATTGCTAAATTTATGCACATAAAAAAAAACTTTTATGTCTTTTCCTGCCATAAACAATGATTTGATATTATATAATTATTAAAAACAACTCTTTAATACAAAACAAAAAACTTGTGTTTACTTGAATTTTGATAGCTAAATTAATACTTCCAAGTTCCAAAACCCATAATTTAATAAAACACGATATTGCTTACAAACGCTTTTATACAAAGCTGATATTTATTCTTTGCGATTTAATCAATGGACTTTAATTACAATTTTACAGAGTCAAAGAAACAATAGTCAAAGAGTCAAAGAAAGCGACCGTCAAGTTCTTCTTTCGTCGTAAATACGATTTCTATGTTTGTTGTATATATAATACATTCATAAAATATCTATTATCTAGTAAGGAATTCAAATATCTTGTTTCAACAAGCAAAACTATAATAATGTTCATTATTTTGTGTGTAATATTATTGAACTTTATTTTTTACAAGGAAAATAAAACAATTAATGAGGGGACGCAGGCATGTTTTATATTTTGTTTATATTAACATTGAAATTAAAAAGGTATCTTGTTTTAGTAGCTGAAAATGACTACATGAGGATGATTCACTTGAACAGTAAAACTAAAGAAATGAAGTTTGTATACTTAATACCTGGCTTTAGTTAAGCGATCTTTAGTTTTATATACTAAAAAAGTTGGAACTGAGTGGGATCTTACAGGCCACACGTATTAGAGAATGCAGCAGAAGATCTGAGTAGTAGAGTTTATCAAATTGCTCAAAATTTGTTGTCCTATTTTCATAATATGTAGCGATGGCGAAATTCCGACGTCCTATCATCTTTTGAAATGCCTTCAATACAACAGAGAATGGTTAGATTTTTAGTAAAACTTATTTTGAAGTTGTCTTAAAAAAGATTATTGATACAGCAGTATTTAGCTAAGGAATATTAAACAACACCTGGAAGTATTATACAACTGTTTCATTGTCCCCACAGATGACGTCAGTTACGATTTAAAAAGAAAGCCTTTATTGTATGTATCATTGAGGTGAACCTTATTGTGGAAACGAATACTATAGAGCTTTTCACGGAAGTTTATATATTCGTATCATTGCAGGTTTCTGCCTTTGTTTTGCTGATAGAAATTACCTACGTCTTAAGAAACTAGACTAAATACTATAAACCAACCATCGGTGATACATTCATATATTATCATTAGAAAACGTTTAGCTCACCAACATGAAGCTTTGTAACTAAAAAACATCCTTGTTCTCCTTAAAGCGACTCAAAGATTTAGAAAACAGGAATTCCCCCAGCGACCATAGCCTATTAGATCTAGTTTTGATACATTTCATAACATACTTACTCTGTCATTACGGGCAAATAAGTGCGAAGCCGTAACAATAATAGTCAGTAATGTATCTAGAGTATAAGAAGTAATCATGCATCAATACTGTACTTATTCAAGTTCGAATAAGTAGAGTAAAAATTAGCAAAGCTATTAGTGGTTGCGTATATTAAAATGCCTAAAATGTTGTGATAAGAACTATGATATTGAGGACTGTTGTGGAAACCCACGTAGGTGGAAAAATCTAATTTATGTCGTTCTGTCTAAAAGATACCTCGAACTGACCAACAGACTTGAACTTATGAATGAAGCTTCCATACTATATGAAGAACACTGAGTAAATTTTCCTCCATGGGGTTTAACCGAGCGATAGAAAAGATTTTTACATTGATCTTATGGGTAACCATGATTGGCAACGGGCAATAATTGAATGAATACATTATTATCATACTATAATATTAACTCATGTACCCTACACACACCCCAACACACTAAATATAGTTTATAGTGACGTTGTGGGTATACTTTTACTATTTAAAGACTGAAATGAAATTTAAAGAACACATACTATGAATATGTGGCCACATATCTCGACATCTCTTGACTTGAAATAATGCATGAAACTTTATACACATATAAGAATGAGTTTTATGACATTGAATATCCAAACATGGAATTTGGCTGAGCATCATTGAAGCCAATCACTCAGTATGCAGACCCAGTTTCTCTTTGTTTGCTAGGGGAAATAAAAATATGTTTGCCGTAAGGGGGTGTTTTTCCGTTTATCTGTCAATGATTAAACGAACTGTATACTTGAAATTTTGCATTGAATCTCAGAAAAAATTGTTACACGTAAAGTGGTGTGGCGTACTCCTATTTTGATTATTGTAGCCCAGAATTAAAGAGGATGTGACAACGTGCGGTCAGGGACGTGATGGTCCGCTGGGACGTGTTCCGGTGCAATCACGTCTCACTGTGCTCTCGGCGTCCTTTGCTTTGCTAAGTATTTGCTTTGGTACAATGGATTTTATCTAGTCAAATATTAAAAAACGATAGTATTTATTTATTTTAAGTTATTAACCGAAAATTTTTTAAATTATACTCATATGTTTTGCTTCTAAATTAATAATTAACGTAACAACAATTAAAAAAAAACTGTTAGCCTATACCCTTGATTATTGATTAAATTTAATAACTGTTGTTTCTAATTTTTTAAGGCACTTTCCAAAATATATCTGCATTAATTTAATTGATTCATTCGTCACTGTAATGGCTATGTTTATTATAAACATACTGTTTGCCTATTTAGAACCCTATTTTCCTTCATGAAACCGTATATATTTACTTTTTATGATTTATTTTACTATTTGCTCATAAGAATTACCCTTAGTATTTTTTATTTTTGTATTAGAAAGTATTAATTTAGAGAGAATTGCAATTAATTTTAGTACGTTTGACTTATAATATTTTGGTGAAATAAGTTAATATTTTATAAATACATAAGCATTATTTATTTTGTAGACCAAACAATGGATATATTTTTCCCAGGTTGTATAGGCATTAAAAATGAAATATATCTTGACAATAATACCTTAGACAACGAGTATAAAGTTTCTAAAGTGTTGTAATTTATAACGATAACCGTTCTTCTTTCTTTGTGCTACTTTTCTTCTCACAACTGAAACATTTTCAGCCTCATTTAACTTATGAAAGTGAACACTCAGACCACTTTAACTATTTCGTACATGTTTTTAGTACGAACTTTTAGTAATTTTGGGAAAGAGTATATTTTCCCAAAGTTTTGTTGCCTATATTATCTCTTATTCTTGTTTCTCAGGAATAGATTTCGTAAGTCTTAAAAGGTCTCTTCCAAAAATTAAATGTGATATGTGTTGTCCTCAAATTGAATACAATTAGGTTCTGATTTAGTATAGAGTTCTATGAGCTCAACAAATCTTTAAATTTATTTGGTTGGCAATACTTGGTGAAGATATTTTGTAAGAGACAAGAAATAGTGTATAAAAGTCAAAAGTTACTAAATTGATGTTTTCATTATTTGCATTGTATAACATAAAATATTTCTAACAATAATAATGAGTTACTAAATTAAACCAATATTTAGCTAAATAACTGGTTAACGTTTCAAGATTACATTAGATTACGTCTTGATTAAAATGTGATGCTTTCATAAATAACCTGGTGTATATCAGATAACCTTACAATACAGTAGAATTAAAATAAACTTCTTAAGATGTTACTCTGAGGATTCAGGATTATTTGTGACGACGCACCTATTTAAGGATGCCTCAAGTGTGACTAAGCTTCAGGACCTTAAGGGGTCAAATCTAAACTCTCTGGAAAACGATATTCTAAAAGAAATCTTTTAAATTTTAAATTATCCTCAGTTTTATATATACTGTATATGGTAGCTGATATATCTGGTAGATCATAGAAGAGTACCATAGGCCAAATACCAATAAATGTTTAAAAAACTGAGGAAATTTTGAAGATTTCTTTTCGAATATCGTTTTCTAGAGAGTTTGGATTTGACGCTTACGGTCCTGAAGCTTAATTATATATATACAAACGGACCATTTAGGAGACATCAACTAAAGCTCTAAATAGAGAGATTGAAAATATTTAAGGTAAATTATTCTCAGAAAACACGTTTCCTTGTTCAAATATTCCTACATATGTGTTCAGTAATAAAAGTTGCAAATTCGAACTATTTTAAATGTCTTTCACCTGTTTTCTCCTTTTTTCCGTAGCATTTCTAGCTTCAAATATCCGTGTCAACGCCATACTAATTACTAGTGAAGTATATTAACTCTAATTGGAGTTGAGTACAAACTAGGAGCGGGTGTTGATAAAACCTCACTTCCGTAATTCGTCACAGCCATGCTTTCTTTGCTTCTGAATGTATTTTCTACCAATTACTAGGAAAAGTCTTTTCCAGAATCTTTCCCGGAACATTTGAGAATGTGTTTTATAATTTTTATTTCTTTATCGGTTGTATTTATTGTTAGTTGGCTGCTTACAATTAATAACGAAAACTTTAGATTTAGCTAACTTAAAAGCAAAAAAGTACACGTTGCAAAGATGATTGAACGTACTTATCCTTAAAGACGCGGCTTGGCACAGCGTCATCAATGATGATCTTTCTCGTTCTCTGTGGAATAATTTTATTTCTTCAAAAGTTATTTGCGATGCGTTTATTTTTACGTATACTACAATATACTTATTGATATTGATACGATTTTAGCGCTCATAGTTTATGTTATAATAGACGACTATGCTATGAAACCTAAACTACAGAAAAATATAAAATTTATAACCTGACAAGATACTTGAATAATATTTCACCAATGGACTTTAAATTTTGTATAAAACTTCATTTCAATAAATTCCAGAATGAGTTCTGTGACAGTGCATGTCCATCCATGGATTTGGCTTAGCTTCATTGAAACATATCAGTCAGTATGTTGGCACAATTTCTCTTTTGTCATCTGAGGAACTTTTAACGTAATTAATGCTCATCTTCTTTAATTTTCTAATGATTGGATTATTCTAATACGAAACGAAACTTTCGTTACAAAAATAAACGTAAAATAAAATGTTTCTACCTAAGTGTTTGTGTAAATTGAAATGTAATTTCACTAGACTGTGCATACAAAGTAATTAAAATGTAAATGCTTAAAGCTCGCTTGTGCTGTTAGCAAACAGAATATTTTATGCTCTGAAATAACCTAGACAACCCTTCCGCACCCAACCACAACCCCTAACTCATTCACCAATTGCTATGAATGCTTTTGATTATTTAAAATTAAAACTTTGCAGCTGATAATCAGGACATTCTTCAAAACTAAAAAAGTATAGGATAGAATTTTATAATTTTTCTAATCACAATATTTATTTAACATTACACTTTAAAATGCATTAACGTATTTTAATAAATAGATTTTTGATGTCCATCAGGTTTATTATGTAACTTTTCAGCCAATCTTTGAAAATTTGAGTCGCTCAGTGGTCCGATGAAATTTTCACTTATACAAACATCCTTAAATTTAATCATTGTATTGCTTAACATATCAAAACAACTTCGCTCGATACAAAATATTTGTAACTCATATAAATGATCATGTACAAGGCGAATACGAGAACACAACGAATCCATATTTGGGAGTATAATCTTTGTTTGATAAGATAGAGACCCTAAAGTATTACAAACATTCTCAAATGATTACGCAGGTTGGATGTCCAGAGACGGTAATTTCGCAATGTCTTGACTAATATACTCCAGGCGGATATCTCTGCCTGCACTTTACTAGGATGAGGAGGGGTCATAAAAAATTACAGCCTGATAGTCCATGCAGCTTTTCTGGATGTTTATTCCACTCAGATCACCTAAAAGTGAGTTTGGATTGTCCTCAAACCTAGGACCGGGGCATTGTGGCATCACAAGTAACGAGAAAGCTGACCTCTTGACTAATAAAGGGACAAATGTCACAATTATAGGTTCTGATCCGGTCTGTGGCTATTAGCCTTTCCTGGGATGTGAACTCAACCCAACATTTTGCTCTCAATCAACACAGTAGTAGGTGTCAGCCTAGTCGAAAACTCTATAAGGAACTTCTTGAGCCCTAAAGCTCTTGCTGGGTCCATGTGTACCTTGCGCAGAAGTAACCTGGGGAAGGAATTCTTTTCCTTACTGGGCATTTAAAAAGTCATTTGAGAAAAGCACGCTTTTATAATGATAAATCCTTCCATCGTCTTTGCAGCCAGGGAACTAAAACTGCTGAGCTTATAATCTTTGACTGTGTACTGCTGGCAACTAAGAAAAGAAGACTGCTGGACGCTCAATCGCTGGAGGATTTCAAACCGACCAGACATGGAGCCACCATTCTTTAACTCGTGGAGGAAACCAGTTTAGGATTCCCTATCTAGGAATTCCGTTACGTTCGTATAATTAGTCACAAGAGAGCTGGCTATATTTTCAATCAATCAATCAAAATGTATGTGCTGTGTAATAAACGAGATAATACAAATTCAAACTTCCATTATCTTTATATGTGGTAATAGAATTTACGCTCTCCTACGAATTTGTATATGTAAGTACTTTCTCAATACTAATGTTAGTTTTGTATCAGTTGTTAACTGCGATAATTATACCATTCCTTTTATTATTCTCCAATTATTGCATATTATTATCGTGTGATACGGCCGTCATCCTTAAATGACAAGAATAAGATTTATTTTCTTCATTATCAAATACAGTAGGAAGAATTATTTAGTTTTAGAAAAAACAAACCCGATCACCTAACAAGGTCTCTTAACCTATAACGCTAATAAAAATATGGCTCCTGATTTTCTGAAATCCAGACTTTTAATCTATTTTGACGTGACAACGTCTTAAATTAGGTTGCGGCTCGGAGTCACTCATGAAAAAGTGTAACGCCCGGTAACGTTACGATGCCCGTCCAGTGGGTCCGCCGCACGGGATCCGCACGGGATAAAGCAGATAACTGTGGGTCCGCCGCACGGGATAAAGCAGATAACTATGTTTATTCGTGAAAATGTGGAGTGCTTAGATTCGTCATTTACAACAACTACAACAATAAAGGTAAATAATTGTACACTGATATTTCATTATCGTAAACTATGATTGATTGATTAATTGTTAGATTGACACAAAAGTTGAGAAACTAAGTTTATAGGTTATGTCATACTATTGACAAATGTTGATAGTGTTAAGTAAATTATTAGTTTTAAATCACTCTGCAATCAATCGTAATTCAGTCGATTGAGAAGAAACAGCGCGTATGGCTAGTCAAACATTTAAAATAACAAATTATAACCTCTAACCTGTCATAACAGTGCGACCAAACAAACGAACTAAACCGACCAATCACCACGCGCGGAGTTAGAATTTAACTGTGTTTAGCAAGAATTTCAAATTCCAATTTTAGTAAATGTTTTATTCAACTTTACCATTTACAATAACAAATTTTAATTAATTTCAAATTATGTACAATGTTTTAGTAAACAAAATATATTTCTATAGTTAAAATTTGTGCAATTCTTATTTTCATTCAATTCCTTGTTCCTATTGTGCAATTTAATAATATTCATATCAATAAATATTCTACCGAGAAAAAGACGTTGTCACGTAAAATCTTCGCCCGTAAAACCGACTTTACAGGCAACCATAATTTTTTTTATACCACATGAGATATCTTGAAAAATATGTATGAGAAGAAACCTTTTCTCTATAGTTTCAATTTAGCTTTACAAAGCTTTAATTTATGAGACAAAATCTGTAGCATCAACTAAGATAAAATCTCTAATACATAGTTATTGTCATTAAAGGTATATTAAAAATAAAATTTGTTGAAAAAATAGTTAAACAAACTGTTTTTGCTTAGAGCTTTATAAAAAAGTGTCCCAGATCAACTTTTGTAATATTCAGGAAAAGAATAATCACATTCAGGAAGATATAAGCCAGATCTGTAGCTGTCAAGTTATTGTTGTCAGAGCACCGTATCAGTTTTGCGGGGACTAAACACAATGGAACAGTACAATACTGAACAATAAGCAGTGTTAAATCAGTATAACTTGTCCTCGGACTTTCCTTAAAGCCTAACGGAATCGTGGAATCGTCCAAATAGAAAAGAATATTTGTGGCAACCTACATAAAAAATTTATAAATTTAGTAAACTTTTTAATAATAACAAGTTAAGCGTACAACAAACCACGTGTTATATAACAGGCTTCGATAACGCTCTGTCAAATTCCGTGGCCAGACCTACACCATCGAGAGAGTTCAGGGGTTTTCTTGTGTCCACCATCAGTTCAACTGTAATGTGTAACCAATCGAAAAGTGATCCCTCATTGGGAATTAAAACTACGAAAGCATAAAAGGTTTGAGATTTAGATGACAGTGCCTAAGAGCTCCTTATTCATACCACAACCATAAATCCAGCAGTCTGAAGATCCAATAAGGATCTACAAATAAATTGTGTTGTATCTTGGGACAAGAATCTAAGAAATTACACTGAGATCTAAAAGGACCTTCCCGCTACTTCCAGAGAGATGGAATATTCTAATGAGTAAAGTTGGGGATAAGGCAGCCTTCTGTCAAAAAGACATGAGGAAGGATTTTGGGCCTTAATCTAATCTCTCCTTGGAAGAAGGGAAGCCTGTTCTCTGTACCAGCTTCTCCAGTCAAAGCAGGCAAGGAATGGCACGATCTTATGTCTAAGCTAGCAACTGCCTTTAACACTTAAGGACCCACTAACTACAAAAATCATCACCCGCAGTAAACTAGACCTATTGATTTACCCTTGCACACCAATATCTAGAAAATTGCGGTTAGTGATGTGCTGCTACTGGACGTACATAAGGATACCCAGATTTAATTGACTTATCAGTTTTCACTGTACACAGTATAGATTCAACTAAAAGGTATAAACCAGTCATAAATGTCATTCCACTAGAGGTGACAACAAGGCCGGTTTGTCGATGCGATCGATATTGGAAAATAATTATTTTAACTTTTTGACTGCTAATAGCACTCATGATTAATTTGTGTACTAAAATTACTAAAAGTAGTTAACGTTCATAGAATAACAACCAGAATTTGATATAATTAAAGTAATCAAAACTAGCACTTTACATACCTGTATTGATGGTTTGAGCGCTCAATTTTAACTGATATTCGCACTTTAGATTGATTACCCAATTGCCGGCTAATTGAGGTTTTAGTCCAACAATAGTAATTTTTTAATCTTAATTACTCTTTTTTTAATTTATCTAGTGGTTTTACAAAATAAAGCCTTGGTTTTATTGAATAGGATAATGTAATACTACTTTACGAAACTAATTCAATACCATATGTACATTGTAAGCTACAGTATGTATAGCTCATGTGCATTTATAATTATATTTACTTTAAGCGTATATATATATATATATATATATCCTGTCTTTATAGAGTGAAATCTTCATACTTTTACACTTCTCTACACTTATTTGTTGAACAAATTAAAAATGGCAACAGAGTAGGAAACCCTACTCACAAGCAATAACATTAGATTTCAGTAAAGGAAACCTATGAACACAAAATATGACATTGAATTATTTGACATATTGAATTATACAATATTACTGTTGTGTTTAGCATGTAGCTTTCTTATAAGTTAGATTGTTATTCATGAAATAAAATAGATTTGTTCCTATAAATTAATTGTGTAACACTTGTATACAGTTATAATTTATGGACAATATTGATTACTGTCACTTCAATAATTAATTAATTACATAAATACATTTTCTGTTATCAACTTTTGTCCGAAGTAGTTTACGTCTTCTTGGAGACTCCTTCTCCATTATTCATTAACGTTTGCATTTCCGATGACTTTATTTGCAAAAAAGTTTTGAAAGACATAAAGAAATAAATATTAATAGTAAAAGGACAACACAGACACCCAACACACATAATTTGTGTAAGTCACTATGGCATCATTCAGTCCCGATTTCATAGTTCAGTTTTCTATCTGATTTTAATAGACGCAAATAATATTATTGTAATAGTAAATCGACTAGAGACAAAATTATAATTTTTTTTTAAGTTGCTTTAAAAACAACAAAACTACGATTTTCTTGGGCGTAACTGACTCTGTATTTTCATCACTCGTCTGTTTGATGTCAAAGACAAACACAATCAAGAGACCAACATTGGTATCGGACTGTCGATTGTAACCATCGAGATTCCGGAAATCGAATAATAATGGATCGATATAATGGATGAGAGACTATTGAGAGAGAAACCAGGCATACCTCCCGTTTAGACCTATATTGCTTATTTGCACATAAAAGGAGTTATGAATTAGCCTTTTTTTATCTATCTGATCTCTATTTCTTCATTAAGTATAGGTTGAATCGATAAAGCTCGATATACAGTATATTTTAACTCGGTGAATACGGTTTTCTATGTATTGCGTAAAACACTTGCTTCCGAGTTACGCCGTGCATGAGTTCAACAAATGTGTGCACGTGGCAACAAATGGAATACACAAAAGGCCAAAGATACATTATTTACAGTGTTAGATGAAAGAGCTATTCGAAGAAGATATTCGTTCACTAGGTTGGACTAATGAAAAAGATTCCTTTAATTTAATTTGGGCTCATCATCATTGTCGTTTGAGGCGTTGGACCTAGAGACCTAAAGAATGGATTATTCAACGGAACATTGGACTCAGAAAATATTACTGTTCTAAATAATTAAAAAAGGATTCAATATTTTTCACGAACAGTATTTCATCACTGATTGTGAAAGCACCATCACAATAGCTTATAATGTTAGTATCAGTGTGGCGCTGCCCTGTCACAGACCGATTTAGCAGCCAATGAATGCGTTAGCGAACATTAGTGTTTGGCGTATTGTGTCGCTTTTGAAATCGTCTTCATTCAACAAGTGTTCCATTGTTGCAAATCATTAATTGTGTATGGCGATGCCTATACATAAAAACTATGGCTTTCAAAATAAAATAAAACACTAGTATTAAATGTCTTGTTACATTAATAAATTCAATAATAACGCTATTTATCATCTATACTTATAGTTCAATTTGGTACCAGAGATAATAAAAAATGTACGTTTCCAATGCTACTTGAGAAGTCCCAAAGCCAACAGCAACTAAAAAGTTTTAGTAAACAGATCGGGTTTTTGCTCAGAGGTGTAAATACAATTTTATTTATTTATACACTTTATGTGTGACTAATTTAGTTAGGATTTTACTAATATTAAAATTATATTAGCGGCCAATAAAAAAGACTATGATCCTGCAGTTATAAATATGACGACAAAATAGTGACTTGTATAATAATTAAAAAAGGTGTAAATATTTACATGAACGCTTAAAATATGGGCTGTACAGGAAAAAATGCTGAGATATAACATTTATATAAAAGGGCCATCTCCTGTACAAAACGTCACTTGGCTAGACTAATTTCGTGGGAGACATAAATTGTAATAACCTTTTATACACAAAATTACGTGTTTCGTATTCAATTTTGTCCCATAAGCATTTGTTTGTGTAATGTACATCAATTTATTGGTAATTCAAGTTACAAATTCCTTATAACACATCTAATGAAAACGTATTAAAACTGTTTTACTATTTCATCGCAAACTTAGGAAGTTAGTTTTGTTCCTAATATAAAATATTTACTTGACTTAACGAGAGTGGATTTTTGTTTGTCTTAATAAATGCATATAAATGAACAATAGCGCTTATATCCCAGCCATAAAGTAAGGATAAAAACCCGTTAATTACTCCTTAGGTTCAAGATAACTTCATTTCTAAATAATCTTTTCATGTGCAACGTTATTGCACTATACCTGTTATTCTAATGGAGTTTAAAGGAAGTAACTTATACACAAATCCCAAAACATTTCCTAAGGAAATTTATATTATCAATATACTATAACTGTTATTAGCACAGGAGCCGAGACCTAATTTCCGTTGTATAATCATAAGTTTCTTAAAATTGGCAGAACCAAGAAATAATTCATAATTTTAGTGGTGATCGAAATAGGAGGGTATTATAAGGGACATAGTTTTTTAGCTTAACACAATTAAAACGATCCCTCAGACATTGTATATAGCTAAGTTTGGTCATAAAGTACGGGTCTAATTTCTGTGAAGAGCATGTAACTGTTATTTTGGTTGCTCGTTATTGTAATTGTAACGAGCAAATAAATGATTTGATTTCAAGCTAAAAAAGTATGGTTTGAAAATATTTAATTTTGATGACCTCCATCAGAACCTCCACCAAAAATAGCGCGACTGATGATTAATTACTTTCTTAGGAGAAGTGTCTTCATAGATTTCAGGTAAAATCATACTGTATGTTTTTACAATGCGAATTGATATCTACTCCAGGACTAAAATGTTAACAAAAAAATGAGAAGTTTTCTAACGGAAACTTGCGACTACTCTTTCACATCCTAAACTGTCGTGAGTACGTTCTATATTCATTAGATGTCTAAATAATAATTTTTTGCATTTTAAATAGTTTTTCAAACATAAAGAGTTTTTAACAGACACATTTGACAAATGCAGAGGCACAGTAGGAGTATATCGATGTGATAAGTATAGAAAAAGCAAAATTATGCATCTCAGTGAGTTTATTCGTGCATTTCAACGAATAAAATGACAACTAGATCTTCATTTTCTGTACTGTATCAAGTGATCTGTTCACCTTCCCATCATGTTTTGATCGGGTCAATTAGGTATTATGTCAGTATTTTGGGCACCATCATGTATTCCATCGTCGGTGATCTATTTATACTCTTCATTTAACCTTCCTTTTATTTTTATAGTGCTGCCACAAAACAAATAGCACGGCCGAATTCAATTTTATTTGCGTTTCACAACAAATACCACTTTAACCCTTTCGTTTAGTGGTAATAGGCTAATATTTAACTTTTTATATCCAATATCCATGGTTTAAATTTTTGAAATTTGAATTATCCAGAATTCCAACTGTCCAGATATTCCAACTGTCCAACTTTAAATATTATTATATTGATTTATCCTGAAAATCACCAGTTGCTTGAATCTGGGATTAATGGGAGTTTTACAGAAACTGTATTAAAACACAAAACGAAAAGATTAAAACAACCACACCAGAGATAGGGTTGAAAATATTGGAAGGTAAGACCTGCTGGGGGTGATTGCGATGTGCCACCCTGAAGCGGAAATCACAACGCACAGTTTTCCAGGAAAAGCAGAAGTATTTTTAAAGCTCGGATTCCATCACATAAAGGCAATGTTTACAGACCACTCATTTGTATAGTTTGTAAACAGTTTTAAATAATTAATTGACATAGTACACAGTCGAATTTATGCATCAAAATCAAATTTTTAAATTTATTTACAGACACGAACAGTTTTATTATTAAGTATTAAAGTAAAGACTAACAAAGCAACTTACATTATATATATATATATATATATATATATAAATTATATATATATTGTAACTGTGATTAAAACTAATTTTTACGAACTTTCATTGCTTAATTTTGTTATGTTTATTTTCATTGATGTCGTAAATATGTTGAAAACAGTATGTATATATCAATTAATTATGAATTACTTAATTTCGGTTTTAAATTTAACAATAATTCAGTGATAAAAGCCTGTTAAACCTTGTTTGTATACTTAGCTAAAACTTTGAAAATACCAATGAAATCAAATTAAATAAATGTAATAAAGGATAGCTAATTGCAAGGGACATTCATTTAAATAATGTATTAAAGGACTCTTACAATGAGATGTTTAGGGTTTATATTAATCAGATTTTTCATATCCCCCAATTTTCCATTTAGGGTTAGTGGGTGAAGTGCACGTACTCCCACACCAAGTAAGATTAGCGTTTTGATATCCGTGAAGAATTATCATAAAGAGATTTGGCTCAATTTTACACAATTAAGTGTTGCACGGCAACAAGACATTTTTAATTTGAACCATCTGAAAGATCCATCCGAAGGTCTTATGGACGTATCTGATGTTGATAGGATTAAAATAACACCTTGTGAAACACAACTGGGCAGTTTGACTTTGGAGAATTGAGAAACATTAACCGAGTTGTGCCAACAGTTTCTAGCTGCAAAACACTGCCTGGTAATAACGTTAACAAGTGTACGTACGTACAGAAGCAGAATGTTAGTTGTAAAAACTTTCAGTCCAGGAGTCGAGAGTTAATTTGCGCTTTTAAGCAGACTACCTAATTTTTTCATAAAGCGGACAGAAATTTCCCCTAAGAGTGAAATCGATCTTAGCTGTGGTAATTTTGGTGGAGGTTGGAATGGTAGAGTATCAAAATATGAAGTAATAACACTTTTTATTTGTTTAACACATTTAAAAATTAACGGTTAAGATTCGTATATAAATTTTAAATCAGCATCAGTTTGGCTATGAAATTAAATGAAAAGTGTTTTTATTAAAGAGACGCAGTTTTGACACTCTACCACTCAAAATAATATTGTGTACAGTAAATTTATAATAGTTTAAATTAAAAAGAAAAACTTTATAGATATTGTTTTTAAATACAAGAAAAAATCCAAAATAAAGATCAAGAAGCAAAGACACATTCAATCACTGTAACACACCGATTGACCACGTGACCGCAACAAGCAGCACCACCCGTCACCCCCACAGGACCCCAGCAGCAAGCTCCTAACCCCCCTACAGTAGCCAGTGGCTATCGCCAGACACTGAAAGTAATGACTATATAGATGTCTGGGGTGATCGTACACCTCTGACTATATAGATGTCTGGGGTGATCGTACACCTCTGACTATATAGATGTTTGGGGTGATCGTACACCTCTGACTATATACAGTAGATGTCTGGAGTGATCGTACACCTCTGACTATATAGAAGTCTGGAGTGATCGTACACATCTGACTATATAGATGTCTGGGGTGATCGTACACCTCTGACCATATAGATGTCTGGGTTAATCGTACACCTCCTAGGCTAGGGCGGCTGACGATACATTTATTCTTAGGGAAAATTTCTATATCGGTTTCAAAAACAATTTAGTGCTTATACAGTCCAAAAAGGCTCTTGCCTCCTTGGACTATTTCTTATATCCACAATATTCTAAATAGTTATACATTGTAAATCGTAGGCATTTTTGAATATTGTTGTTTTAGTACATACTAATACGTGCATACGGAAATAATGTTTAAGTAACACTTGTATCAAACTTGGGATAGGTTGTTACACATATCGTAACGATTCGTTAAAGTAAACTTTTATAACATTTAATTTACCTATTCATTATGAAATAATTTGAAGTTTTTATAACTAATTTCATATGTTTATATTCCAAGAGAAAATAATTAAAGGTGAATTAGTGAAAAGGCTGTTGTCAAGTAGTTTACACAAAATTTTGGCCAGAGAAGTGTTATTTATTCAGTATATTTTCATTAACATTAAAAGAGAGCTCCAAGTATATAATCAGTTAGTAGGTTTTATATTTTTTATTTAAAAGTTTTACATATAAGTCTATTTAAAATATATTTTATAAATAAGAGGGTGAACAGTTACATTATTGTATCAGTAAATTTATTAATTTATCATTAACAATTAATAATATACACACGCATCATTCGCAAAAATTATATTTTATATATTCTATAATACCTATAAATTTGTGAGTTTGGCAAACTTAACGACTTTCCCCGCGGTCGTAACATCCTGAGTTGATCCTCACGTCTCTCTCCTATTGGTCGTATATGTGTCATGAGGATGGTCGTTTACATGTTTCAAGCATGCAAATCTTGACAGATATTCGTAGCTCTTCGTTTAACGATATTTTTTTTCTGCTGCTGTCGTAAACATCTTGAGACGTCACATCTCTGTTGTAATGATCGTTTTTTAACAACTTTAATAGTGATCGTATTCAAGCTATAATAATGATTGTATAGAAGCTGTAATAGTAATCGTATACAAGCTGTAACTAGTGATCGTATACATGCTGAAATAGTGTTGGTGTACATGCTGTAATAGTGATCGTATACATGCTGGAATAGTGATCGTATACAAGCTGTAACAGTGATCGTGTACATGGTGTAATAGTGATGTTGTACATGCTGGAATAGTGATCGTATACATGTTGTAATAGTGCTCGTATGAATGTTGAAGCTACCAACGCTTCATTGTGTAATCGTTTATAGGTCACAACCACATCACATCAGGCTATAAGATCTTTATTCTTACAAAAAATAGTTTTATATTTTTTGTTCATAAATAAGCGTTTTTAAAATATCACGAGGAAAGTATGTGGAAGCTAACAGGATATTTGTAAAATACGTTGAGAATATATCACGATTTAGGTCTCTTTAAGCAGCCTCAGAGGGAAGGGATAACGAAAGTTATTATGTGTTCTATAGTCTGTCTCATACGTCGGTCGCCATCGTTTTTTACAATAATTTACTTGTATTTTCCCCAGGCACGTAAAATATGCAAGACATTATCCCCAACCCGAGCTCTTGAAAATGTATTTTTGTAATTTCTCGGCTAGAATATTTGCTAATGTTAAATGCTAAATCTTAAGAAAATCAAAGTTTTACGTTTTAATAGCCACTATTTTGAAAATATAAAAAAATAACTTCATGATATTCTTTTCAGTAATTGGCTTTCTGATCATAAACCTTTGAGTCAAATTTGGTATACTTTAATTTTTTACTTATTAAGACATTAACTTTTTTATAAAAACACATACATACAGACAGATGGGAAACTAAGCATAGGAGACCCATGTTCATGTGGTAAAATATGTTTATCTTGATCTGAGCATTAAAGTGTTTAACTTTATCCAGAACCTACGGGATATTCTGTATATATGTTAAAGAACTGTTTTAAATACATTCATCTCTAATTAATATGAGGTCTCTATAATTAATCCTTTCTTAAACACTAATTTTTGTAGATAAAAACAATAAGCAATTATTATTAAGAACCCCTAGGGCTGCAGCTGAGTATTGTTTTGATCAGAGTACCTGATTAAGGAATAATAACGTGTACATTGAGAGAACATGTCAGTCTGATTGCCGGAGGATACAAGGTTGTAACGACATAGTGACAGGTTTATTCAGCTTTGTCTCTATATAGTGACAGGTTATTCAGCTTTTGTCTCTATATAGTGACAGGTTATTCAGCTTTGTCTATATAACGGTAGTAATAATGTACATGCTGTTGAAACATCAAAACTATGTAACCTGAGTTCTATGTACATTGTTTCGTTTAAAACGAACAAGGAGTCCCCCTTAAGCGAGCGGAGCCCTCAGGTAGGAGAGAAAATTCTTCCTTAGTTGCTCTCTCTCTAGGGTGCAAAGTAAACGTATATGTCAATGTTTTACTTTATCTTTCATGGTTTAAACTGGGCGTTAATAAATCAGTCAATTAGGACAAACTCTTTATATATATATATATATATATATATATATATATATATATATATATATATATATATAGAGAGAGAGAGAGAGAGAAGAGAGAGAGAGAGTGAGTTAAAAAGTATAGATACAATCTGTTTAAAGTTATATATAACAAAAGTTGGTATGGTTTGAATTGAATAATCAATTTCAACACATTTTGTTGT
The DNA here is from genome assembly GCF_021130785.1 of Homalodisca vitripennis. Classification (NCBI taxonomy): domain Eukaryota; kingdom Metazoa; phylum Arthropoda; class Insecta; order Hemiptera; family Cicadellidae; genus Homalodisca; species Homalodisca vitripennis. Next base: position 1,519 of record NW_025777395.1, on the reverse strand, counting down.
GTGCCACACTTATTACAAAGGACTTGAGCTTTGTTCAAAGCTTAAAGAATCACCGCCTAGAATTTTACTGTAGCTGTTACTTTAACTAGAAACTGTAATTTTAAAATTACCGATCTTTCAATTAAGACTTAATTAAGACCGTTATTAATTAACTTGAGTATAAAGTGAAAATTGTATTTACGGGATTAATTCCTTTTAGTTTCATACACCGTAATATGTAAGCTATGTATACCAATTAACTAAAGTTACTAGAATTGTTCGACAATTATTCTAGAGGTTACATCAATTAGTTAATACTGGCCCATCATTTGTCTCTTTTTTAAATAAATAAATAAATTAATTATTGAATGAACTTACTCTTAAAAAATTCCATTTGATTGAATATGCACCATCACCAATCAAACCGAATATTACTTTTATAGTAATTGATATTGATAATCAATTTCAACTCAGGTTAGTTCATCTTCAACATATCGCATGGATTTTAATCAATAATAGTAAACTAAAGAACTATTAACTAGTTTGACTTCTGTTGTTGGAAAACTGTTTAACTAACATTGTATATTCGTAACAAAGAGCCAGTACGAATCAGGAATGAACACAATTGTTGCAGCCATTGTATTGTAGTGGATCCTGTGACCTTAATCCGTATTGTGTCATTATAAGTTACATTGTTCTGCCAGAATGTTCGATGCAGCTGAATGATGGAAACATACGTATTTTTTCAATGCACGCATTAAACGTCTAGTGCGTGGTGCGTAACTACGTATTGTTTGTGCTGTAATTCAGTTAAGTGTTAATGTATGATTTGTTTTGTCCCAGTTTCTGTTTGTAAACCTTTCATGGAGTTGTTTTCAATATGATGTCGTGGTTTTTATATATAAAGTTATTTATAAATTTGTCTCCGATGATCAAATAAATGTAAACAGTAGTGGACAAAATTTAGAATTTTTGTCTAGAGATATTTTAAGTGACCTCAGGATTTAACAAAATAACTTTTTTAAAACACATGTTTTAGATCTTATCGAACATAGTGCTATACATTTTGTAACATACAACAAAGGTACATTCACGATGTACTATTATCCTTTTAAGCCATCTATCGTCCATATCAAATTTAACAAAGATTTAATAATCTTGAACATATTAAAGAAGCACAGCTGCATTGTTAAAACATATTGACACATGCTTGGTCGCATGCTGGAAGCGCTTGTGCATCTGAGGCTAAACTATTAGATTATACGAAGCAGTGGTCCTTATTTAAAAAATGCGTTGCAATTATTTAACGTTACATTTTTAATATATATCCATCTGATAATGTAGTTAAATTTTATTCATGTGGTTTGAAAACAATGAAATTCGAAACATTTTAAATGAGACAAATCATTAGTCAGCACATGTGAATAATTATATAAACTAAAACAGAGTGATTTTATCCAGTAAACCTTTTTAAGCAGTACTTATATACTATTCAATTTTCATATCTATTTGTCACGTTAACAGAGACTGGACGCCTCAC
>NW_025777394.1:0-61147 GCF_021130785.1 Homalodisca vitripennis | reverse complement strand
AGCAGCGTGAATAAACACAATCAGCAGCGATAACGTGCTAATCAAACAATCTTGTGCAGACAACTTTTACTGTGCGCTTTCTAAAATATAGATCGAGCAAATGAATAAAAAATTAAGCCTTAATTGAAAGTTAATCTAATTTACATGAATAGTAAATCATGAAATTTTTGGAAAAGCGGCCCCCTCAAAGATGACTGTGATGTCCCTAAAGACTTGTAACTTCCTGAACCTGGAGCAGAGTGGTATTGTAGTTCCAGAGATTGAAACTTCTGAATGTATTCATTAACCTCTTGAATACCATATTCCGTGGCACATAGTACAATAAACACTCACAAACACAAAATGAAGAAGTTTAGAATCCACAACGACTTTAGAAACACAAATTGACAACAATTTTTATCCAGCCCTTAGAGTTTTAATTTTAATTGCATCGGTGGTAAAATAAACATCACAGCAGCTGTGTCTGCGGGGAAAAATGCAGGTAAATGGTTTGCAAAATGGTTAAAACTTTAGAAATCGAATACAAACCAGCGTAATATTTGAAAACAACAATTACGAGCCCTTTACACATTGTTTTCTGTGTGACAATAACTTTTGCTTGTTCACCACAAAACGTTTTATTTCTTAAATAGAACATGTATATATATATTATTAAACAATAACCGATTATATTTTTGGAGATTAAGGAAACAAAGCTACCCGGAAACATGTAACCGTTAGGAAAGTTTTTTAACCTGTTAATTTTACTCAGTCATTGAGGCATAGAAAATAAACAACTTTTCTACAATGAAATCAAATTGTACTGAATATTTGTTACAAAGTAACCATAGTTACAAAAGTATTTAAGGAAGCATGACAATTCTTGTCATGACATTGGCATTTGTAAAATTATAATAAATCCTAAATATGAAAAAACAGATTTACACACTTATATAGATTTTTCAAAACATTAAAATACAAACAGTTATATTTATTCAAAATTTCAACTGTGTCACCAAAGTAAAAGTTTAATACGCCTAACACTACAACTAAACAGACGGTCGCGTTGGACTACTTATATATTTATATTAATAATACATAAATAGTAGGCTCAATGTTCCAAATATAAACGGTAAACTACCTAAAATAAGAAGGCATAAATGCTATATTACAAAATGTTTAATATCGAAGTCAAGAAAATATACAGGATTATAAATTACTTTTAAAATGCTTAAATTATTCAAAGGGAGAGTATCATAGGATTATAATTTAACGATTTGTTTGTTAATAAACAATGTTTAATTATAGGCATAAAACATCATTCTAATTCAATAACATTTCATTTAATTGATTGTTTTGGTTATATGTTTATGGTTATAAAAATGGTAGCTAAACAACCTAAAAAATGACAGGACAGGAAACAGAGCTTTAGTTGTTTACTGTTTCCTGTTTTACTTTGTAAAGTAAGAAGTTAAGTTTCTTCCTTTAGATTCCACAAAGACCAATTAATTACTATTTATAAGAGAATTCATTTCATGTTTTAATTAATCGCCTTGATGAACTTTCGGTTACTCTTTTAATGAGGGTCGAGAAAACAATAACAGGATTATCTGTATAAAGTATAAGCAATTTGGCCTCTAGAGACAACACAGGGAAATTAACACAGCCCTGGGCTTATAGGATAACGGCTATGTGCGTTATTGGACGTGGAACTGCCTTAGGTGCAATGTTCAACTTAAACTGTATTTTGAATATTAAACATGCAACATAAAATTACGGTGCCAGATATCACTGTCATATTCAAACTACTTAATTGCACTCAGTACTATTATAACATTACATATAATCATTCTAGTAATTAATGCTAATAATATACTACATTGTAATACAATGTACCGATTAATACTATGGTACTGTTACACTTTTTATACCCTAACTTCTCTTGCATTTTACCTTACCTATACTTAATTTTTATAGTGTACCTATGTTGAAAAGAATTAATGTATTGAAAAGGCTAAATATAACAGTGCATCGAATTAAATCTTCGGTAAAATGTTCTGCGAGCCCCCAATTTAAATGTGACAAAATTAAAATTTTGTTTTAAAAAGATTCATTTTATATAGTGTGATATATAATTGAACAGTATATTCCAATTGCAATAATTTTACGCTTACTGTTTTCATCAGTTAGAAATGAAATACAGAGTTATCTAAGTTGTCCACACTTGTTTATTTCCTTCGTTTTTTAACGGCTTTTAATCTACACGGTAATTGAAAAGATTACTATTACTAAGAGTGAGACAATGTGAAACTTAAAATATAAGACTCACATTTCTACGACGGTCTGCATCTTTAATTAGTTATATCTCTGTATAATTAGAAGAAATCAGTTAATTGTACAATTTTATTATAATTTGCAAGAACTTATAAGTCTAGACTGGAGATAATAAAACCAAGCAATGCCACTGCAAAGCAGCCAAGAGCACGAACACGTCAACCCAAACTAACGAAGGTGCACCAAGTTGCATAAGGATATTTACCTGAAGAAGAGTTTAGATTTCAATACTCGAAACGTAGAGTTTTAATGTTTATAACAAATATCGATGGACATTTTTTGAAATCCTTTCAAACCGTGTATCGTTAATAACAAACTTTAAGCAAACAACATTTGCTATTCAAGGTTTATTTTGCCATTTTATCTTATTCACAGTTAAATCAGATGTCAGCAGTTTTAGCAAGGACCATTTAACATTCTCGAGAACCACCATTATATTTAATTACCTATTTATTATTGAAAACTGCGGACAATATTATTGTAAAAAATTCATTTCAAACAAAAGTTTACATCAAATTTGTTCAAGTAATTAAAACGATAGTCAAAGATGATGAATTGGCTCTGAAGTCATTTACAGCTAGGAAAAATATTAAGAGCTGTAACCAAGTTTTATCATGTACTCCTTATGATATAAATGTTGTATTCTCTAGGCATTGTTACTTTATCTTTACTCATGTAACCTATTTTATCTGAGTTATTGTACTGTCATCTGCAACAATTTATAGTCTAACTAATAGTCCTAGTTTAGTAATATTTAGGTCAATGTAATTTTTTTGTACTAAGTGCACGTGTATTTATTCGTTTTGTGTTATACGTGTATTACCCTGTCTTTATTTTTTGTAAAGAAGGAGGGAAATTTCGCTTATTAGTCTGATTTGGACCTTCCACCAAACACGAAAGATTTTGACGGGAAACTTATCATTCAGTGTAAGAGAGATGGGTAAGACTACACAGGACAATAAGGTCACGTGTGACAAGGAGTGGCCTGGCCAAGGCCAGGTTTGAACTTGCGTTGTTCTTAAATTACATACTGAATTCCCAAAACCCACTGTGTCTACTGATACTCTGGGTATTTATTTATTAGTTGTTGCTGTGGATAAATTGTCATTCATATGTTGAATGTTGCCTTGACTAGAACGAGTTCCGTATATAAACTACTAGCTGTTACCCTCGGCTTTGCACACAATATAACAAAAACGCCGTTAAATGGTCACTATCCTAGCATTCCTTAGATAGGTGCTGGTCAATGGAATTTCACTTTACGATATAGGAATTGTAAAGAGTTTTAATTTAATGTTGTAATACTTTCTGTTAAAGCCCAAATAATCTGTATTTTGTTTATGAAACGAGATATTTAGTACCTTCCCTCAATAAAACCTACAAAAACACGGCATAACATCATTATTGAAACATCCCACAATGCGAATCCTATGAAAATATTGAGATGCAACAGATAACTGGCAGATGTCAGCATATCTCAAACTAACAAGAACATCCTCTCAGACTTGCCGACTGCAACGTGTCAACAGTAGTTTTTTTTGATCACTTCATTTCTAAAAGACGATTTAGATTCAAGATCCGGTGAGTTTCCATTCAACATGTGTCTATTGTGAAGGTATTTCCCCAACTTGTATTTGAAAATAATGGAAGAAAAGATTATATGATTTTTATTTGTGTGTGTTATTATTTCACTTGTATTTGTGAGCAATGAAAGAAACAAATGTCTAAATATGTTTACTGTACTCTACGATGTTAGGGTGATGATAAAATGCTATATTGTAAATATTCATTATTTGTAATTGGTATTCATAAAGTTTTTGCTTCATTATTACAGTAGTCTTGTTGAGGCCGACGAGATGATTACACAGTAAATTTTAACAGAAACTGAGAAAAATCTTATGACATTTTAACATGTGACATATTAACATGTTATTTTGCTTTATGAAGTTACAATTAATATACTTTACATTTTGCATGAAAGGTTACGTGACACTTGGTTTGTCCTTCGTTGTTTAAAACTTTGTTAATACCTTTTAATGACAGAAATATAGATGAAAAAATATTTTCTGACAAATTTAAATTTTACTCATTAATAATACTGACCTATAAACTTATAAAAACACGTATACCTGAATGACTTATTTATACATCACGACAGTCAAACATTCATTGACGGTGAATGCATAGAGAGGTGGAATTGACATCCAATTAACATTGTATCCTATATAAATTACATAGATTCTGTTTCCTTTCAGGTATCTGCAATGCTTTCTAGCACTCCACTCACGATTTCCACAAATAGTTATAAAATTAAACCTTACAGCTGGCTCTAGTGTAAAGAACTTGCGTTTTGTCCTTGTAAGAACAATAATAGTTCTCATGCAGTTTTACGCCCTTATTAATATCTAAGGTTGCTTTACCTCAATAATGGCCAACTGCTGTGTATTAGAACTATTGGTAACTCTAACTTACTACACAGGATGGCTTTAATAGTGATGACGTCACTAATGTTGTAACAGCGCTTGTCTACTAACTAACTTTGCTATAGGTACCACAGGGGAGGCTCCATTGTACACAATGTGTACTGTTGTGTGCACTTAATTATTTACTGATATGAAAGGCAATGATGAACAAAACTGTCTAAGCAAACAAAGTAATTTACTACTTTTTGAAGCAAAATTTTGATGATAATTGAGTTCTTTTAAAGTTACTAAAATACTGACCCTGAAATTTAATTACATCCCTAAAATTCCAGTGTTTCTCAACTTTGTAAATTTAAATACATATTTCGTTACTATAAGAATACAAGACACGTTGTCGAATTAGTTCATTTCCATAATTAACATAACACATCTGCCCTCGAGTTCTGAATCTTTCTAAATTCGGATAGCTAAACTCCTAATAAGTATGTGAAACTAAACCTGGCATATCTAGTGACGTCACTATTACACGTTAGTGGAGGGATGGAGCATATCGTGATTAGCTATTACCAATCAATGTGATCATTTATTGATCTAAATAATGATTTCTTAATCACAAGCATATCAATACGAGTATGTCTTGTTTGTGGAAGTAATTCTGTTTTAATCATATCAAGTATTTCTCTTACTATTAAAAGGTAGAAATACGCCGTACCACCTGCATGTAACAAGTGTATAGCTTATTTCATTCTTGACAGATAGAACGACCTAAAATCACAAGGCAAAGGAATTTTTACATTCCTTAAAACTCATTATTGTTTATGTCTAATTGAGATTTCATGCATAACGTTCTACAGATTAAATATTTCTTGATATATCTTGCTACATAATGCATTTACATTTATGTTAATTAAATAATTTTTCTGTCAACGTTTAAATAACAAGGTTTCTATACAACAAGGGATAACAAAATGATGTTGGATGTGTTGGAATAATTAGGTTACATGTGAATATACATCATATGTTACAATTTCTTATTTCTTATAATGCCTTAACACCAGTGAACAATCATTTACTAACAATCAGCCAAATACCATGGATTATCATGCACCATAATGAAAGGCAGTGTTTGTCAAGCAGAAACGAATCTTCATGCACTATTTGAAGTCTATGGGTTAGATCGTTTTAGAGATATCGTGCACACCTTCAGACAGAGACCACGAAAATGAAATTTTTCCAGCCCTTTGAGCTCTAGTGAAGATCATCAGAATGGCAATATCTCGAGTAATTTTGTTTTTATCTGCAATTGAGTTGGCTTTAGTCAATTAGCCCGTACCCTGTGCAGAAGTACAAGTCCGTATGGTTGGTAATACTGATGTTGCTAATTGCTTGAAATTTAATAATCAAGAATATCTTCCCACCTTAATAAGGTATTTGTATATATCACGGGCTCTGCCAGGATTAGTTAAACATCTTGTGATAAACATCTGTATTTTGTTCTTGTTACCTTAGCGAGAACAAAACACAGAGTTACATAAATGTTTTTCCGCAATGGAATAAAAAATGTTTACTATAGTTTTGATATCAAGCGCACATTAGACGTAAGCTCAGGAATAAATAATATACAACTAATAATACATTTTAAACGTTACTGACGAACTGTCTACAAAACACGGTAGATCTCCATAACGAATTTACTGGCAGCGGTTTTTGAACGGGGATGCTCTGAGTCGGGGAGTGACGATTGACATTGGATCATGTGGTGACAAAATGAACCAGATGGGGGTGGGGAAGTCTACGGATTATGCGGGCGGGTTAAACGATACCATCGTTTGACTCATGGTTTGGGTAGTCATTGATTGGGGTATTACGTTGATTTACGGATCTCTTCTTCTTGAAGATCAATTTTATGAGATTCTACTAAACTGTAATTGCTTATGAGCAGGATGTATGACCTAAAACTCGTCTTATCAATGAAACACGTAAGTTCCGTGGAATTTATACAAAAGTATTAAATTTTTCCTAGGTTTACTGAAAGGACCTGGCCAATTTCTGTCTACATTTAACAACAAAGAATCTTCACTAGTCTATTATCTTACCATATACTTCGGGAAATTAAAATCCTACATTGCAACATAATGTAATTCAGGAAGCATTGTAATTCAAGTATAATAAGAAATGGATGGCACAACTAAAGTACTGCAGCAATTGCAGAGAGTAATTTCATATGGAGAATTATTTAGAAATGTACTATTAAATATATGCATATCAGTCTGTAAGAGAGGCTTCAAAGTGGAATACCGATGAATAAATTTCTGTATTTATACAAATAACCTTATAATTTATCTTAATAACTGAATGAAATATCAATATAATTTGTTAGCGTTCTACATGTACCCTTTGGGCAGAGGGGCAGAGTGTCACATACTTAATAGTGACGCCTATCACTCAAACAGTAGGACAAATTAATGTTAATCCCGTCTGTTTACCCACTCGATATCTCAAGATCAAACTAATCTATGGATCGAAATTTTGCAAAAAGTTTCATTTCCATTCAAGAAACATACAGATCACCCATGGTGCATGTAATTCCGTAGGGTTTGGCCGAGCGTTAGTGAAATTTTTGAATTGTTCGTATAGGATTAGCATTACAAAACCGTTAAAATAACCGAGTAAATAAATATATAAACAGGCAGTAGAATCATATAACATTTTAACATGAGATATAGTAACACATGTATTCTAATGAAATGGGCTGAAGGCTCTCAATTTTGCATGCAACTTAAAAGAAAGGGCGTATGTACTTAAGAAGCAGCAATGAGTGGTCGAGTGCAGGTTCTCGATGGTCACCAGAGACAGTAAAGTTCGTTCTTTTATAGTAAGTAATACTGGAGCCTTGGGAGCCATTTGATAGTCATTCATTATTCACTGGCACGCCATTTGTAAAAGTGTCCCGAAGCTGTAATTAGGCTTCGATTCATTTTTTAGCTTTTATTTAATTCTGTGGAGATTTAGATAAAGGTCATGACAATAGATGACATCAGCGTTAATAATTTATCCAATCACGTATTCATAAATTAATCCTTAAATAATACTTTCAAGTAAACCAGACATAACTTATATCAAATTCAATACGTTCTATCGAATACTGTATATATATAATTGTTACATATGATTTAGATAAGGAAATCAGACTCCACAGAAGTAAAAGTAATCCAACAATATCACAGCTAAGATTGATGCAATGTTTTTGCTGTTATAACCTGATTTACATGTTTATTGGTTCTCTTCAGTGCTGTACGTAGAGTTGCAGATACAAAACTACCTTTTATGATGAGGCCATTTTACAGAGGCTACAAATAAACTACTTCTTTATAAGTGATATGTTAATGAAAATCGTCCCATCGTAAATTGACAAACAATGCATTAAAACTAATTTAAAGTTAACGAACTCAGGTTTATTGTTGAATTTAGTCCTAAAGTAGCTTACGCTTATGAGTGCCGATTTCCTAGTGGTCTAAGACAGATATAGGGTTTGAGTTTGATTTAGCGCAGGTTCAAATCCTGTCTGTGAACGTAGAACTAATACCACCTATCCATTAATACCATCGATCATGTACTGTATCACCTCTCCGCCTTAATCTTCAAGATAAGATTCTCTCAAAGGAAAGTGGCCCATGAGGACGGGCAGAATAAGGGTTAAAATGGGATATAACTCTCCTTAGAAAAATAATTCTCAACGGCAAAGTTCTATGATAGATCGATGAATTATCAAGCTTCAGTCTCGGTAAATCGCCTTCTTTTTCACCTTCACGCCCCGACCTTCAATGGCAGGTGTACGTGATACCGTGGCTTATCAACGCACAGAATCATTATATTCTATGTCACGGGTATGTTCATGTTTGTTACTTGAGATGTAATATAGTAAAATGTATCATCAGCACGGGTCTTCAAACCATGATCTCATGGCTCAATATTGAAGTTTGACCTGATGGAATAATAATTTATAATTTTTGGAAAAATAAAGCCCAGGTCTTAACATAAATGTGGGTTATGTATAATGAAATATTTTCTCATGAACATCTAGAGAAGAATTCAGATCTAATTTTTTATATATTTTTCTGATCGGCTTAAGGTTTGGATTTTACCATTATATTCGTTTATTATATTATTTTCGTTCGACAACTTTTATTTGGTTAGTAATAACTGACGTCATCCATAAATTTTCCTTCAACTACTGGTGTGTGCACCTTACTAGGTGTTAAAGATTGAAAGCTCTGTTGCACGTCTTGTCCTTTAACTTACATACATGTAACAGGAATATTTATAATGTGGTGTAGCATTATAATTTTTAATATTAGTTGGAGTTATCTACAAGTAAGATGATTTCAAAATTGTTTACACGATTTTTAAATTCGTAATTAATTTGTGTATATTGTTGTCCTACGATGGGAGATATGCGTTACGTGTCATAACACTCATGGGGGTGATCATAATTTTCTCTGCACTACTCTTATGTGAGTTAAAGTGCTTAAGTTTCCTAGATGTCTTCTATTAGGAATATTTGCAATTTTAAATTGACGATTATCTAATTTCTCATGATGTGGGTTTTCCTATTCATTACAAATTGTTAAATAATTTTAGGCTTGTTTGTAACTATAGAGGGAAGTGTTCAATCAATATGAATATTGTGTTTAACCACATTACACTCTTAGTGCAGCATCTGGAATCTGACGCTGTCACAGACTTCTTCAATCCTGGAATCTGGAGTTCGTCTAAATTAATCAAAAAATGTCTAACCATAACATCATTGATTGTAGACGGAAACTAGATAGATAAGAACATCACATACATTAATTGTTTTATAAATAAAAATAATTGTTAGCATATTACCGTCGTTTAGTGACAATGGGTAAAAGTTTGTATTAAAAAACAAAATTTTAAAAGAATGATCAGTGATCTGGAATTGTTTGAACTGACCATGCCTGAATTATATTATTAAAATATTAGTATTAAAATAATATATAATGAAGAATTCTATTAAGTTATTTTTAACACTTGTACGCTTAATTAAATATTTATTTTGATTAACTTGTTTGCCAATTATGTATTTCCATTATGTAAGTATAATTAACAGGATATATAATAGATGACGTTAGTCGACAGCTGATATATAAAAAAATAATATGAAAACTACAAATTGTGATAAAACGTTATATACCAAATTAAAAGATAACATTGTGAATTAAATAAGTATGTGAAAAAGAGGAATCAAAGTCCACTGCAAAACTTACTTGCAGCTATTAGACAAAAGTGCTGATATATAAAGGTATACCAGATAAGCTGTAAAATACTTCACACATGAAATCAGAAATGTTGCAATCACACTGTGAGGCTGTTGTCAATGTCAACTCGTAATCTATATAAGTAAAAATGAATTTCCGTTCGTTAGTCTCGCTAAAACTCGAGAACGGCTGAACCGATTTGGCTAATTTTGGTCTTGAAATGTTCGTGGAAGTCCAGGGAAGGTTTAAATGATGAGAAAATATAACAAAATTGCAAGGAAAATACTAAAAAGAACAATTTGATTTTCCCATACAAACCGTTCTTACCTGTCAAACGTTTGATTGATGTTCATGTATCCATAATTAGTCTGTGTTGGGTGCGTTCAGAAATATACATTGAAATTCGCAGACCCGGTGTTGCCAAATTAACTACTTTATAGTTAGATCATCTATAAAATATTCCTATTGAATCATTAAAGTTAAAAATAAATAATTTAAATAATACAAATTTAACTTAATTTAATTTAACAGCTGTAACAAATACAAATGACGAAGTGTCTCAGTATCATGTTTACTTACTACTAGATGCAATTTTGGGTAAAGAAGCTGTCGCCATTATAGGTTAACATTATTAGTGCATGAAAACATTAATATCAGATACTGCTTACAATGCCGAGAAGAAAACAACCTAACAAAGGTTGTCGAAGTAGAGTGAATGTGCGGCGAGCTACCTCACGTGCTAATCGCACTGATGACCAGCAAGAGACTGATAATGATAACAGTCGTATTGGTATAGCACATTTGCGTTCTACAGTAAATTAGAATGAAGCGGATAGACAAAGAATGCAACGAGTTCGGGCACATCGATCACAACAGCAGCGAGCCCGGGAAAAGGAAATTGACTAATTCCGCTCCTGTGAACCTGGAACGAGCAGCGTTCTCCTACGATGCAGAAATCGATTATAGTGCCGAAAAATCTGTAAAAATTGGGGAAATGTCTATCATTTGTCAACATTGTAAAGCATTAAAATACAGCGGTGAATCTGCAGGTTTATGTTGTGCTGGCGGTAAAATAAAATTGCCACAATTGGTCCCAACCACCTGATCCGTTATACTCATAATTTATGGGATGGAAAATGAATCTAAACACTTCTTGGCCAACATACAAAAATATAACAACTGCTTCAAAATGACGTCGTTTGGCGCAATGCATATTGTAAAGGGCAGTTTCATGCCTACGTTCACCAATACCATACTTAATTAAGTATTACCATACTCTCAAGTATACCATACTTAATTAATTTTTTTAATTATACTTTGTATTTGCATCACAAATAATTTAACAAGATCATAAACCATTACAGATACAAAGGCAAATTCATCACCTACTGCCAGTGCCAGATGCGGATCATCAATTTTTGCAAATTTATTTCATGGGCAATCAAGATGCGGAAGTTGATAGGCGTTGTGCTCATAATCCAACAGTGAAGCGAACCATTGTCCAGCAACTGCAAACGTTTCTTCATCAGAACAATAATTTAGTGAAAGTTTTCAAAATGGCACTGGATCGGATGCCATCAGACGGCCATAATATTGTATCCAAATATTTTAATTCTTCACCATTTAAATTAAGGTCTGAAAATGTTATTCCTTCAGATGATGATGATAGCATTGTTGAGACGAACTTCGGTTTTGATAACAATTGTTGTTTCGTTTGATCTTTTGTTCCTTGGCCCTGTTAATTCTTACTATGCGGTTCAAATTGTGACCGTACTTGAAACAAAAGTTGAAAATACCAGCGGTTAATGTCAAACATTCTTCGTATCTTAAAATTTTTTTTAGTGCAACTGGGACAGGTAGTTGTTTTATTCTGCCGTTCTATCCACTTTTTGCAAAAGGTATAATGCATTGTAAATGTTCTTCTTGTATAAAAACAATTCAAGCAATCAATTTAAAGGAAAGTGACTATCACGTTACAAACGAATTCAGCCAATTATAAAAAACAAGGCGATCTGACACTTGATCTGACAGAAATTTAAAACATGTTTTTAAAGACACCTTTATGATTTTTTTTATTAATTATTGTGGCATTGATCAACAGCTAAAATGTAGAAGGCGCTGTATTCATTGAATTTTGAACAGTTCTAAGATGCCATAGCATGGCCTATACTATGATGATGACGTCTTTATAAAGTTACCGGTTCCGCAATACATAATTAGGGTTTAAATTAATATGGCTTATGTTAAGAGGTAAGTGAAACGAAGTTCACCGTGTCAGCTAGTATTTAATATAATAAATAATCTTTCCCTTCCCATTATTTTATCTGGAAAGTGATTTGATAATCTCCGGTCCGGAAAGTGTCCGGTTATGTAATAGAAAATACAAACAAAACATCATTTCAAGTAAATAACGATACAAGAACAACACACGAGACAAAATTACATTTGAGTGACAGTAACGCAATCACGGTAATTTGAAAATCTCCGGTCCGGAAAGTGTTCTGTTATGTATTATAAAATACAAACAAAACATCACTTCAAGTTAATAACGATACAAGAACAACAACGAGACAAAATTACATTTGAGTGACAGTAAAGCAATGACGGTAATTTGAAAATCTCCAGTCCGGAAAGTGTCCAGTTATGTAATAGAAAATACAAACAAAACATTTTAAGGGAACGAGTGTTTCGTCATTGGTTTTACCGCCAATGTAATATTCATGCAAGACCGACCCGCTCCAACAGGCGTACTGAGATATATTTAAGAGTTTAACAGTTATATTATGAATTATTTTATCTTCCTCATTTATTTAAATTTGTCATTGAGAAAATGAAAGTGATAGGTTATCTTAAAATTAATTGAAAAATACCACTTTACACTATATACCCTTAGTCAATATTATATACGTTGCTTTAAAGGTAACCATTATCAAAGTTTTCCCTTTTTTATAATGGTGATTTTTCATCATTACAAAAAAAATATAGCTTCTTTTTTACAACGAATATAATTGATTAGTGTAAGTCTAAAAACTACTAGAAAACGATTTCGTGATATCTTTTTATCAAAACAATTTAGTAAGAACTCCCAAACTTATCAACCAAATAATTATACAGTATTATAGTCATTTACAAGAAGAATATAACTTTTTTAGTGCCGCAATTAATAAACCTACTTGTAAGCGGTAAGTTCTCTATACAATGGTACCCAGACGGCTGAGAGGCGTAGTAGAGTTCTGTACCTGACAGTAACTGACACGAGTGTTTGTGTTGTTTAGATACCATTCTACACATTTCTTTTGTTCGTGAGTTTACACGTTAACAGGTAGGCTTATATAAGATTACCAAAACTGTCACTTATTACTTGCTGATATAAGGTGTATCCTTACCTCATAGTGATAATCCAGACTGCATGGGCACGTGGCGTACTTACGTCCGCATGTGAAAATCCTATTATACCTACTACTAAGACGTGTGTCAAAATGTTCTTGTCCAAAGTTTCTCCAATGATCTTATATCTTCATAAAGCCATGTCTCATTTTTAATGCAAAAATAAGAGGATATATACCAGTTTTTATTCGATGGCCAATCTATGAAATTCTGTCATTCTTTAAAATAATGAATCGTTAATAATATGAGAAGAAAGTATTATGATATGTTAATATTAATATTAGTGGCCATGTACTGTACTAGGTATTCCATTTTTACTTCTATGTTTTTAAATAAACTCATTATTATGTTATTTAAATGTATTGATATTGTCTATTCTAGGCCACAATTTCAGAATGAGAATTATTTTTAAAAACCAAATAAGGAATAAACTGTCAATACTTGTTCGTTGGTAAAGTCAGTCTAATATATGTCATTATTGGTACCCATACCTATCTATATGAACTTATAGAACACGTTTACATTCATTATAGAACAGGTAACTCGCAAAGAGTTATGAGAAATATGGTCATTATATAAATTAGTCGCCTTAATTTGTACAATTAATGTATGAAATTGATCACATGAGCACTAGTCGTATGTTAACTCTAGTCCTGTATCTCTCACGGCTGATGAATAGAGAGCCCGGCGCTGCTGGGGTGCTATTTCGTGTTCGGCTACATGTACTCAGGCATAACTCACTCTCACGTCAGCAGTCCTCCCACTTCTCGGTACTAACTTGGGGACCTCTTCCTCTCTGAAAACGAAATTAAGGCTGTTTAACTAAATAAGCAGATCTATTCTAGAGTTACTCTCCAGTCCTTACTACGTGTTCCGCAGTTATATTCGCACAGTTGCCAATTTACTGTAGTAAAGCGCTTTTTATTCATTTTATTTTCATAACTTTTTTTATAATTTAAGTATTTAGTGTTTTATATTATTTATTACTGTCCTGAGGATTTATTTATTGTTATCCATAAATATATTAGTCAGTCTATTTCTAATGCACTCCTATGTATGCAGTTTGGTTGGGATCTCAAACTCTAAATTTCAGCATTCGGTGAGGAAGTAAAGCTTCAATTAAACTGGTCAAGTACGAACCCAAATTTCCTAAAGAATGTCGCTAGAGTTAATTTACATGCAACATATAATTAAACGTTTAAACGACGCAAAACTTTACAATTATACCTAAATAAATCGCTCAAAGTTAGATGCTACCGTTATAGATAACTCCAAACAGAATCAGTATATATTATCAATATCAAATAATTACAGGAATTTCAAATAAAAATGCAACATTTTTTAAATATAAAGGTATAATACAGACAATTTACTCAATATCATTTGTTTAGGATTAATTTATCAAAATATAACCCGAGCAATGGTTTAGGGATAAATATTTAATCATGTTCTGTTCTTTAAAAGATACATACAAGGACACATAACATACAAAACTACACCTGGTTATAAGGAATAAACTTGTAAAAGAATTATTAATAACACGTTTTTAATCTACCTTTTTGTATATTCCAATTACCATCTAGAACAAGTATTACGATAAAACAATTTTGAAAAATTAATAATAAAGAATTGTTTAGGCGTGCAAATTAAAATGTTTTTAATTATGTCTACAATATTTACATATTATTTCTGTAAATATATGGCTATATGGCCTAGAAAATCTTTACAATTCCTGTCAAACAGTGAATAGTTTGCATTAAAATTACTTATTACAAGGCCACTTATCTTTTGAGGTAACTGAGGAACATTTGGAATTAATTGAGACAATCAAGAGATCTAAGGAATTAATAACAGATAGTAAAATAAATTCATCTTATCGTATTTATTTTATTATCTGTTATTATTATTATTATACATTTTACTTCGTATTTATTTATTTCCCGTGATAATTGGAACTGAAAAACTGTGTTTGTTTCTATGTCTATTCCTATTTCAAATTCTCTTTGAAATTCATGAATATTCATGTCAGCAGTGGACTAACACACAAACGCCCTCGTTATTCGCCTTTGACGTCATTAGATGACAGTTATCCACTAGTACCATTTGCTGTTTAACGTGTAATGCGATTGTTGTGTGCATGCTACAAATACTGTGTATTTGCTATGTGAGTGTCACAAATAAATTTCGTTTATATTTACTTCACATATTTCATAATTTGGATCAGCTCTTTATCAAGATTAAATAATCTCAATAGTGGCCAGCCAATAAGGTATAATAATTAAATACGTATGAAAATGCAAGTGATGAAAGTCTTTGCATTTACAGATAAAATATTCTCATGGATAGTAATATCAATTAACATTACATTTTATAAGAAAATAAATCAAAAGTTACAATTCTTTTGCCATAAAACTGATTGTTTCCTGACTCATTTGTTAAAGTTTTACATAGTATATAGAAAATTTGACTTCCCTTTATTTGGTGATATTTGTATTAATATTTCGCTCATTAATACAAAATTCTGTACAAAGTGAAATGAGAACTGAGGCGAACTCCGTGGTAAGGTAAAGGTAAAGTTCCATTTTTATTAAATTGCCCTTAAAAACGCTGAGTATTATTTTTCTACTATTGATATTTCAATATCAATTAATAATGCGCCATATTGCCTGGTTGCGATTGAATTTTTTCTTTTTTGGAGTTATCCAAATAACTATTTTGGGACAGTTACTTATATTTAAATGTTATTGTTTTTTACATACTTTTGCTCCGTAAATAAAAAAAAAAAAAAAAAACAAATTATACTACTTGAGCACACATAGCCTTTTACTTTTTTCAGATTCCTTATGTTAACAAGTACCTCAAGTGTAAGCTATTCGTGCCGAGTAAGGTGTTAAATATTACACGTATATTAAGTTAGAAAATAGTGTTTTAATTAGTTGAAATAGGGCTATTTATACCAAGTCAGCATATGTTATACTGTAAACGGATTGTAAGATCCATTATGTTATTAATGTTAATAGGTTCTTTTACACTTTAGAAACTTTGTAAAATTGGTCTGTATGTTTATTTGTTCATAAATGTATTTTAGCACCCGTCTATAAAAGTATACTCATCATAGCTAGCGTGAGTAGTTCCGTTTTCTATTCGACTCATCCTGAACAGCTGTTGTTCTGAGGGTTAAATGTTCTGTATCTCAATCAATCTTCATACTGCATAAATGTATACGCATGAAAAACACAAATTCGTGGGCTCACAGATTTCACCTTCACTATTTGAATAATCAGCTCGAACAACTCTTAGCCATAAAACAGTTGTTTTGCAATGTTTATTTTTCAAAGTACATTTTGATATACCACTGATGCTAATATCAAGCATAGATGACATAAAAATAGGTTTTAGTTGTGATATCCTTCCTGTGGAGAATTACAATACATAAGGACCTCAGACTTAGGTTAAGTAATGGTAATCCAACAATATCCTAGTCATCTCTAAGATTGGTGCAACGGCTGTGCCGTATGTGCCAATTTACATGTTTATTGGTTCCCTCTAGAGCTGTCCGTAGAGCTGCAAAGATAAATCTTAATGTTATAAATACGCGAAAAACAGTAATAAAGGGCTAAAATAAAATTAAAGCTTTATAGTATCGGAAATAATAAAAGATTGTTAACTAAACAAATATTTGAAATAATTATAGTTGAATTGAGTTTAAATTTAATGAATCACATTCATCATTGTAAAGTAACTAGTATTTATTCTCATATTTTTTTAAAATTTCACAGTTTATATACTATTTCGTAAGTGCCTGTGCTATCTCCAAAAGCATTTGAAGTGCACATCAAAGTTTAGCTGTGGCCGCTATGTACGACGCGTCCGGGAGCAATAGTGGAAGTTTGCAGTCACTCTCACATCCCTGTACACGTGACTAAGATAAGCCTTGACTTGCAACTTAATTTGCTCTACTTGATGATGTGTGTAGTTTGTACTTGGTACAAATGAAATAATCCCCTCTACAATATTATTCTATAATATAAATTACTTTGAGTGTTGTTTGACGTTGATGTAAATAACAACTCATCAGGATATAACAGCGAAAACAACTAACAAACTGCTCGCCTTCCCTTAAAACCATTTCCATCCCTACGAACTTTGGTATCAGACCTCGGACTCAGAGTCCTGGATGGCGTAGATGTGTGTATAATGAGTGCTAGAGTAGTGCTTTATTTATCTTGGTAGAATACAACTAATATTATCATACAACGCTTCTAATATGAAGGTTAAAGTTATTTTTATACTCTAGGTAACTTTCGTTAATATTCATTATTTTCAAACTTATGAGGACAATTATGGACTTAACAAATTTATCACTGCTTTTATTATTTTTGAACAGTGTAAATGAAATGTTCATAAATTTCCAAATTATTTAAGAATTTATTCATCATACGAGTTGAGTTTATTCCAGACAGAGCCATTAGTTTTGTTGAGATTTAATTTATCTTACGATCTAGATGACATTCAAAGAATCTGTGGTTTGAGTTTTGTGTGACTAGTACAAACCAGCTGTTCAAGTAGCCTACTTTCAAATACAAGTACAAATTCACTAATTGGATAGCGTCGACCTAAGCGAACGAACTGATGTTAGTTTAACAGTAAATACATAATCTGCAGATGAATCTCGCACATGTTAGCTGGCTCCCATATAAGCCGTACTGTCACGGATAGATACAGTTTAGGTTTTATTCTTTTACAACTTATTTTAAAAAGGTCATGCTCACACGACAGGTGAACTTTCATGTACATTTTGCACAACAGTAGTTACTCATATTTGTCGTGAAGGTAGCATTTAAAGAAAATATAGTTTAAAATATAACGATTTTACTAATACGTTATGGTTTAAGAGAATTTTTTCTATGAATATTAAAGGAATCCAATATTTCCAAAACAATCTGAAGCAAGCAGCGTCGAGCGTGGCTGCTGCTTGGATGGGTTTCCACTGAGCGATCTGGTTCTTACAAGCAGCCCACCTGCCCGGCCATTGGTGGTGGTTGGGAAGTTACCTTTATGCAGTTGGTCCCCAAGTTAAGTGTCATAGAGGGCATCTTAGCCCTAACTTCGACTGGTATATTATGACTTTTTTACTTTAATTTTAATGGTGATGCATGTCACTCCATCAGCTAAGAACTTAAAATTTTGCATGCAACCTCAACGAAGACTGTTACGCGACATGTGGCATGCCATATTCCTACCTTCTATAAATAATCTAACTTAATTCACATAATGTATATGGGTTAGCAATGGATAGTTATTAATGAACGCAAATATGTTGGGGCAGTAAGGCAGGTTTACGATGGTCACCAGAAACAAGAAAGTTCGTTCTCTTACGGTGAGTAATACTGGAGCCTTGGGAGCCATTTGATGGTCATTAAATTTACTCACCGTCATGTTATTTGTAAAAATGACTCAACGCATGTGAAAAAGCTGTTATTTGTCGTCAACTCATTTTATAACCGTTATTAAATTTTGTGGAGATTCTTATAAAAGTAATGACAATAGTCTATTTCAAAGTTGGTAACTCACCTACCCACGAATTTATACAATAATCTAGAAATAATACTTTTTACCTAAACCTAATTCACATAACTGATGGCAAATGTAATAACTTCTTAACTAATAATTTACGTAAAATAATTAAATATATATTCTTGATGCTCTTTTCTTATTGGAAATTACATATTAACTTAAACAAACTCTCCAATAATATAAGTTTTTTTTTATTTTTGTGAGGCCTTTCGTACTCAATTAGAACATCTTCGGACCCACACAACTGAATAAAAGTAATAATAACATAAACAATTTTGTACTGAATAAAAACATATGTAAATAAAAATAGAAAGAGATAATATTCTATGACAGGACAGTATGTTATATTTGTATATAAAAAAATAAATTTAATATTTTGTTAGATAAAAAAAGTAACGGTGGGTTTTGAAAATGTTCAACTTTATTTTTTCAGTATATTGTATCGAAAATTATAAAATATTGTCAATTAAACAAATCTTGGAAAACATTCAAAGTTAAATTTAATTTACATTATAATAAATAACATTCATAAATATAAAGTAAGTAATAGCTTTATTCATATAGTTTTACGACTACACAGTTTCTATATTATTTTGGAAGTTTCTGTCCTGTCTCCACCCCCATATGAAGTACACATCGAAGATTCGCTTTGGCCGCCATGTATGACGAGTCCGGGAGCAATATTGGAAGTTTACAGTTGCACTTACATTCCTGTACACGGGACTAACATAAGCTTTGACTTGCAACTTAACTTGCTCTACTTGTCGTTGTGGAGAGTTTATATAAGGTTCAAATGAGATCCACTCCATAAACTTATACCATAATATAAAGTACATTGTTTGAAGTTGATGGAAAAACTACTTTGATTATGACTTGAAGAAATTTTGATTATTAAGTCAATAAAAAAAATCCGCAATTTAATCAAAAATATTTTATTTCTGATCTTTTTCTTCATAAAAACATAACATTGTTAACAACTTTATTTTAAATAATATATTAATTCAAACTGTAAGTGTATATTTTATCCTAACTAGTATATAACTCAAAATTAAAAAGGGGATACACAACTATTTCCTCAGAATTTTGCTTTTAGTTATTCTACAACTTGTTATTTTTCATAAATGGATTCATCCCATGACAAAAAATCAATTGAAACGTGTAAGAACGCGTACAAACAGTTATTGTGAAAATTACAAATTGAGGTAATAATTTAATGCAATATTTGTTAACTAAACTTAAAAAATTGTTTTAAAGAAATTTAAAAACGGTGTTTTAGAATTGGAGTTATAAACTAAAATAAAAAATTACGTATCTTACTTAAAAGGAGTTCGGTATTTGTATGAAACCAAAACTGCTGATAATACATATCCGTCTGTACAGTTGAGTTTTGGGGGGAGGAGATGTATCATGATTTGCTACATATTTATACTGTTTTTTTTTTTTTATTTACGTATCATAAAAATATAGCTTAGATATTCTGACGGGATGACCTAACTGTATTTCTAACTCAGAGATTTATACCTAAGTGAAAACCTTGCATGATTTAAAATTGAAAACCTTTGATAAACATGGTATAGTGTATAAAGGTATATAAACTGTAGTTACAGTGGAGTGTAAGTTTCTACAGTAAAATTCTCTTTTAATGCGAGCATTTCTCACTGTTATTACTTTTATTTTACTAAAGACAAACAGAGAAATACATACTGTACATTACGGTCTCTTTGTATGAATGGTGTAAACTAAACCCATAAAACCCATGCTTATAAGTCCCATAAAAATAAATAGCGTACCTTGGAGAAAGCACTTAGATGCTGGTCGTTGGGATCACATGAGAATAAAAATTTAGTACTTATCCTAGCTTTAGAATTAGGATTTATTCTTTAAACCTCCACACAATCACATTCCACAAAATTAGTTTTCGTAACGTACTTCCATATTACTTATTTTAATACTACTTTAATCTCAATAAATAGTGCTATAAAACTCTATTTATTCAAACCTCATCTAAAATAATAAATTCGTTACACAACTAATATACTCTCTGTCACTTACAAAAATAAATTAAATAAATATAAAATAATGATATTACCAAGGTAATTGTATCTATAGCTGATAAAATTGAGGGAAAGGTTGTTTAATTTATTTACGCGCTGATATGTCCACTAGAGTAGATTGGATTGAAGCAGTTCTAGCCAGGAGATACTCTGACCTAACTCAGTTTGTACCAATGTGGGTCAGTTTGCTACTGGCTATAATCACCAAAGAGTCTATCCGTTTCCTCGATTATCTTAGATGGAATAAACTCTATTGTGAACCAATCTTTCCGGATACGGAAGTGAAGTTATCGATGAAACAAAGAGAGTACTCAGAATTTAAATAGATCCTGTGATTTCTGATTTATATTTTATTTCGTTAAAGTATCGATGAGTTGATCTATACCATTTCGACATCCCAGTAATATTTTTTAATGTAAATTCTTATTTCTATTTCTTGTCAGCCTCAAACCCTCGTTTGATAAGAAATAAATATTAAAGTGTCGCAAAATTTCGTCTTATTGAAAAGAAAATTGTATATCAATATCTTTTTCACAATGAATTTTAACCACTACAATTATGAATCTTATAATTATAAGATATAAAGGAACACAATTTTTTTTTATTTGTTACATCTTTATGGGATGAATTATATTTAATAGTAATACAACTATACGTTATAATAAGTCTTCTTCACTAGTAGTTTCCAGTATGATTAAATTTCGAAATTGAGTTTATATGAAAAAGTAGTTAGTAGAGAGTAAATTAAAAGGTATTAAGTTACCCAGAGTTTTGCATTTAACTGAGGATTATTTTTAATTAGTTTACAGATTTGTGTAAATTTTAGGAAAGGCTTAGATGTAAATAGTAGTGCATTATCTCATAGGCTTATAATTGTGGTTACTTTAGAGATAAACCAAAGGAATAATTTGACCAAAATATAACGTTTATAGATGATTAGTATATGACCAGGAGGAGAGGCTTACTTACTGACTACAAATACTTATTGACTAGGAGGTAAATTTGATTTACATATATAAGAGTTTATGTTAACTGGGTAATAATGATCAGGGGGGTACTTTGCAATGGTTAAATTTGCTTCCGAAATTGTAATAGTGTCTAACAGCTAAAATGAAAAATCTATATTTTTATGTTTTTTGCAGCTTACATGAAACGTTTTGCTTTTTCAAAAATTCTACTTTCATGTGATTTTGTAAATTTATGAAAATTTTCAAAATTATGTCATGGTGTTACTAGACTTAATCCCAAATGTTGATGTACACTCCATTATTTACAAAACAGATGAGTAGGAAGTTATTTGTGTAAATTATTTTAGATAGTTCATTTTATGTCTAAAGTAGTACATGGTTTTAATTTACGACCGCTACTGTTAATGGACTATAATTTGTATATATGATGTAATAAGTTTTTAGATATTATGCTTCTGTATTTTATTTGTTTCGTGACAAGACAAACATATCTTTTACTAATTTAACCACAATTTGTAATTTGATAATATTCAGTGTACTGAAAACATGGAGTGAGCTTAATAGTAACAACATTTGTAGTTTCAAATGTTCCTGCAACCACTGTTTAGCTCAGAGAAAATATTGAGATGAAACATTAAACGTGTTGCTACAAATATGCAGGACAATACTGCAATAATACAAATATAAAAGACAAAGTTATCATCTAAATGTTACTATAAATTTAAAGACCCATCTTAGTTGTCTTTGACAGAAGGAGGTTTCTCAAATCGAGAGATCGCGAAACAAGGAAAAGTCAACTGTGAAACAAAAGAAGTTAAGACTGGTGTATATTAAAATTGCCAAAAATATACAGCTGTTGTCAAATTTTCTTGATCGCAATGCAAACTCTACATTAGCATAAAAAAATAAGTAACTTAGTATATATATATATATATATATATATATATATATATATATAGTATATATGTATTATATATATATATATAAAATGTAGGTAAATATATATGTAACAGTGTGTTTGTGTGAGTGTGTGTATTTATATATTATAGTGGTTTTCGATTCGTAGTTTAACAGAATTTTATAGCCGATTATATAATTATATCTAAAATAAACGAATGAATCTTTTTTAAAGAAATATATTTCTTTGTATATAAATGTAGTGTTTAATTACAAATTTCATAAATATATTTCTCGAACGAATTTGGAAGTACATTGTTCTGGGCTTGTATCCAATGTAAAAATACATGTATTAAATTTTACTTCAATGTTTTAAAACCATTCACTATGCCACTCCTTAAACTTAAAGATTATATTATAATTTTGCGTATTATAACCGGACAGGTCTAATGGAGTAAGAACCTTAAGAATTGCAATATTTATAGGAAATACTACATGTTCATTATCTTTAGTATGTAAAAATGTTCAAGTTTACACAATTGGATTATCTTGTCCTCAATGGTTGTTCATTGAGAACAAGATAATCAAAGTGTGTAAAATTGAACAATAGACACGATAAGTTATCGCCAATCGTTGTAGACAGATCTATTTAACTGTAACAATTCAACTATATCATAAATTGTATGTACTTTATGTGCAGTAAACAACAAATAATAGTATATATAAATATTATAATTTATTGGCGAGCTAACAGTGTGAGCACTGGCCAATAAACCAATATCCGGTACAGTGGTGTCGCATGTTTACTGTATATGGGAATATGTTATAGGACCCCTGTATAGATAGCTATACACAGATTGTATTGTGGATATTGAAGCAAATGATAGTGCATCCGGGTATGGTTTTGGTTACAAACCACATCAAGTTACGGTTTAGCTCATATTGTTACAGTTTTAGTAACTAAACGCCGAACTGGGCCAAACAAACAATAGTAGGAGCATGTAGACTTGGGCACGAAAGCTGCGATATATATGGGGTAGTGAAGAACGGTTCTATTGTTGCATTATGGAACAACCTTTATTGGTAAATTATTGTTTTGGGTGCTTATATAATATATATTCTTTGGTATATTTTCATGGAAAACTTTTTGTATAAAAGTAACTTAAAAACAAAAAGTATGACATAAGTAACCTACGCTATAGTCTGTATAGTTTTGCTATTGCAGTCAGTGAAAACACTAAAAAATGTAAAAATACTACACAATACAAAAAAATATCTAAAACCTGAAACAAATAGACAAGGGAACAAAATTATTTGGCCTCGAAGTACGTTATGTGGTTTCAAGAACGTAGTAGAATGGTGATGAAAACATAATTAAAAGAAGCAATTACGAAAAACAAAATAAAAAGGTATGCAACTAATTGAGTATTTATAATAGTTCTGGAATAGTACAACGTAAACTGCACAAAAAGTCAAAATATGCGTAAGCAGATAACAAATATGAGTATGTTTCAATCTAAAAATAATAGAGATTATAGTTCAAGAATAACGAGGAAAACTACTTCCAATAGACAAATTAAAACTATGGCATGGTCTTATAAACGAAATGTATCAATATATGAAAAATGTAAATAGCATAGCTGATTAACTGTCTATATTATTTAGATTTGATATTTTGTCAAAAAAAACGCTGAACATCGGTATCAAGGAGACGATTTGCAGATAAGATAACGCCAGCATTACGCAATTGATGCTGCGTCATGTACAAACCCTGCGTCTTGTGTGGACTGTGAACCTCTTACCGTTTCTTGTAGAACCGGTTATTTATTCTTCTTTTATTTTCTTACTTCGTAATTTAACAAATCTTATGCAAAAGTGTAAACCCAATTATGGTTAAAAAAGAATTGTAATTTTTAAAAGGCAACAATATTTCTATATATGCTTAATAACACAAAAATATGTGTGGTACCAATCACTATTGCAAAATTCGCAGGAAAACTATTAACATAATGATTAATTATTTGAATATTTCAGTATTTTACACAATATTTCCTGCCAATATATTGAATGATCGGGGTTGCATAATTGAATTCAACAAGACCTATTTTACAATTTTGCGTTTAAAATTTCTTTTGCAATATTTAAAAACGAGTAGTGATCGCTTTTATATTTAATGTGATTCCATGATATTTCCCATTTCAATTCAATGTTAAATTAATAATAATCTATATTCTTCTGTTTCTGGTTGCAACGTTGTTAACAAAATGAAGGGGAATTTAAGTGTTGTAAGTAACTTAAATGTATTTTAACACTTCCTGAAAGTTTTCTCCAGCAATGTTGATATAGCGATTACTACTCCACTACTGAAGTCATTTATGGCGTACTTTGTCGATACCAGATGCTGGTTGTACGTGAAATATTAATTTAGAGTAACAGTTTTCAAACATTTACCAGAACTATGCAACTTTACTATGGTATTTTCTATAATGGTACTAGTCAGCTGGTCTATTATTCCTTGAAATATAATCATTGACTTATAGCACTGTATGATAATTTTATCAACGTTTCAAATTCATATTAATTTGTAATGTCAGTGTAAGATCTATTTTTGAATTTCGCAGTTCCCTTGTTATTAAGGCCTGATAATTTTGTATTATCTTACTTTTGCAATATGATTTTGATTAGGTTCTAATGCGCCAGTTCTCTCAGGAAATAATTTACTTAGGTTACTCAAATAACGGAATACTATATATTTGTTTTCACTGTGATACACTTTCAATTGTGCACATAATACATATAACAGTGTAACACTGGTGACGTCATGTGTACAGTTATAATAGCTTATCTTGGGCTCACACCGTTGGTCTCAGTATATCAGTGTTTTACACCGGGTTGTTCTCGGTTTACTGCAAATATCTTCCGCAGAATTCTTCACTAAGTCTTACTAAAATATAAAGTACATTATACGTCTCTTTTTATAACGTATTTATTTACAAATTACTGTAAACTGGCTTTATCTTGTTATTATATGATAAGGCTTTACAGATTTTTACATTAAAACACTGAGCTTCGCTATCAATTACATACTTTCGTTTTATGCCTGATTTTTATATCAAATAACAATAATTAATGCAACCAAATTATGTACAAAAATAAACAAAATTTAAATAAAAGTAATTCACATTGGATAAAATTTTAACTATGATGTTTTTCACTAACTTGTGGAGCCAATCAATTTATTTATGTCTCTGTCTACATGTCTGTTTGTCTGCACGATATCTCAGAAACTAAAGGGCCTTTAGATTAAAGTTGTGCTAGAAGCTTCAATTCTATATAAGTAACACTTATGTCCATAGGGTTTAGCTGAGCGTAAGTAAATATGTTTTCATTGATAATACGGGTAAGCATGATGTCAACAAGAAAATAATGCAAAATTTAAATTTAATAAAAGCTTAGTTTAATCATACGTAATTTTAACGTATAACTTATTAAAATGAGTAGCTTATTTACACAGTAAGTATAAAACAATAATACAGTGGAAAGTCAATGTTTAATGTTGGTTTTCAGCACACTCTTCCGTAGAAGTAGTCTACCCTCCTTAGCTCACGGAAACATTTATTATTTAATCACTGCACAACACCTATCTTACTTAACAAGATGATGTATGCATCTTGTGAAAATATTGTATAACTGTGTTGTATAAATGTGCAAGTCGAACAACGGATATTATCTGTGTGAAGCCTATCGCTTAGAATGCTAACATAATTTCCGTTTTGTATACTAAGGGGAAGTAAAAATTCATTTCCTGTACGATCTGTGTTCGCAGGAAAGTTCGCGAAGAGATGAGTTAAGGACCTGTAGTGTTGCATGGAACATCGGCGAAGACTCCATGAAATTTCAACAACAGTGTGTGGAAAATTGTATTGGTAAAGTCGCTCTTTTACGTGTACTGGAAAAATTAATACAAAGTCAAATTGAACAGAACGTCATTTTTATACGTGTACAAAACTTTTGATCAATGGACTGTAGTGGACAGCCTTCAATATACGACTGAGTAGACAATATCAGATTACAGTTTGTGTTCACACAGCCAGCATAAAACCAAATGAAATACTCCATGATAAACTTAAACCAGGAAGCAAACCAAAATTCTGGACTTGTTTATACTGTACATAACTTTGATTAGACCACTCGACTAATTTATTATTACCCTGTGGAAATTACACTGGGGAGATTTATGCTTTTGTTCCGTAGAGTTTTAAACCATTCCTCTACATAATATTCTCCACCTTATTTATCAAAAGTTACATTTAGGAATTCACGTTCAGATTATTTAAACTAAGCCAATGCAGTATTGTTAGGAATCATGTATGCGCCTGCTCATTCTATATTGCAATAAGCATGTAATATCTGTTTGGATTTGAACACACAAAATAATTGATTGAAAACTACATGTTACGATCTTGTGTTTAAAATGATTAGTATGTCCAATATATTTTCTTGAAATTTAAAATGCCAAATATTACTTTCAAAGTACGTTTTCGAGACCACAATGTAAAATATCAGCATATGATATTGTGTACCGGGTTTGATAGGGTAGGAATGTGGGCGTCCCTCAATGACCATCACTCACTCACAGCAAGAATACTTTTGGGATATTTCCATTTTTTCACTATTTTACTGATTCATTGATACCGGATTGAATGGTAAAATCACTATGTGACCATCAATAAAGTTAGGTAATCAGGTATAAATGAAAATTGTAGCCCTATGAAAGGCTTCTTCTGCACTATATTCTGCGATATGGTGATGTAAAAAGGACTTCTCTGTTCCATACATATATACGATAAATTGAACGTTTTCTACCTTTACTGTCGATTCAAATATTTTTTTGGAAGTGTAATGGTCTCGTAAAAGATAGGAGTTTGTAATCAATTGTTAAATGTTTGTAATTAAAATTTGTAAATAAAACATCAATAATTTCAAGACAAGAAATTGATAATTTTAATGAAATGTTCTCTTTTTAATACATTTTTAAAAAAGCAACAGCAGCAACTTGCTAGTAGAGCATAAAGTTACGTAGATTGTTCACGTTTATTTACCATGTTAGTTCAGGCAATGGATATCCAAACTAAATTACATTTTTGTACAGTTTGAGAATTGTAAAATGTTTTGAGATTTTACTTTTTTGTTTTTTGGTTCAAGTATACAGTAGGCACACAGACACTGTAGACAAAGTAGGTTTTCACCCACCGCTTATAACATATGACGAGAGGTGGTACGTATAAGGTTTATATTTGACACATTCACTGTTGACAAAGTAAGATTTCAGCTGCCTCTAATATATATATTGAGAGGTTACCCGTATACGGTGACACACAGTGACTGTTGGCAAAATAAGATTTCACCTTCTTTTAATATACGAGGAAAGGTGCTAGGTATAAAGTTAAATACAGACACTGTTGACAAAGTAATATTCCACCCTCTTCTAATATAATTATGAGGACAGGTGATACGTATAAATTTACTACAGTCACTATTGACAAATTAATATTTTACCTTCTTTTAATATATGAGGAGATTTGATACGTATAAAGTTAAATAAAGTCACTATGAACAAAATAAGATTTCACCTTCTTCTAGTATATGACGAGAGGTGCTACGTATAAAGTTAAATACAGTCACTGTTGACAAAATAAGATTTCACCTTCTAATAATATATGAGGAGAGGTGCTAAGTATAAAGTTAAATACAGTCACTGTTGACACATAAATATTTCACCTTCTTCTAATATAATTATGAGGACAGGTGATACGTATAAATTTACTACAGTCACTATTGACAAATTAATATTTCACCTTCTTTTAATATATGAGGAGAGGTGATACGTATAAAGTAAAATAAAGTCACTGTTGACAAAATAAGATTTCACCTTCTTCTAGTATATGACGAGAGGTGCTACGTATAAAGTTAAATACAGTCACTGTTGACAAAATAAGATTTCAATCTTCTTATATATGAGGAGAGGTACTACGTATAAATTTAAATACAGTCACTGTTGACACATAAATATTTCACCTTCTTCTAATATAATTATGAGGACAGGTGATACGTATAAATTTACTACAGTCACTATTTACAAATTAATATTTCACCTTCTTTTAATATATGAGGAGAGGTGATACGTATAAAGTTAAATACAGTCACTGTTGACAAAATAAGATTTCACCTTCTTCTAGTATATGACGAGAGGTGCTACGTATAAAGTTAAATACAATCACTGTTGACAAAATAAGATTTCAACCTTCTTCTAGTATACGACGAGAGGTGATAGGTATAAAGTTAAATACAGTCACTGTTGACAAAATAAGATTTCACCTTCTGATATATGAGGAGAGGTACTACGTATAATATTAAATACAGTCACTGTTGACAAATTAATATTTCATCTTCTTATAATATATGAGGAGAGGTGATAGGTATAAAGTTAAATTACAGTCACTGTTGACAAAATAAGATTTCATCTTCTCAGTTCAGTCTGGTCCGCCGACCGGTTAGGAGCTCGCTTATCACCGCTCAGACGTTCAAGGTCGTAACGTGTGTCGTAAGGTCGTAAGGTCGTAACGTGTCTGCCGGAATTGGTGTGCTTCTGCTTATTGGATAGTATAAAATAAACGTGTTACTTTAATAATCTATTAAAATGCCTTGCTATCTGCAACATTTGTAGCAATGAGTGTAACAGTGACAGTGTTGAAGTAAAGTGTTGTGCTAATTGCAAACAGTTTATATCACTGGGATTGCGTTAAGGATAATGTGGAATATAAAAAAAAAACGCGTTCCGCAAGTAAAGAGTGGCTATGTAATGTGTGCAGAAATTCAGCATCTCAAGCTGGCAGTGTCAACTCAGCCGCAACTACGTCATCGTGACTAAGGAATTCTCATTAATGTAATGGAACAGTTTAAGAAGGACATGTTTGATGAGATGAGGAATTTCAATAAAGAAATCTCGGAAGTTAAATAGTATCTCTGGAGTTCCTATCCAATGCTGTAGATACTTATAATACAACAATGAAGTCTATTCAATCTGAGATGAGTATTTTGATGAAGGAAAACAGCGAGTTAAAAAAGAAATGTAACGAACTGCAGAGTGATGTCGATGGACTTAAGGAGAAAATTCAGGATCTCTGAACAATATTCTAGAAGAACAAATTATTGAAGTAAGCGGGATATACCGAAACACCAAGAGAGGATGTCTCCAGGATTGTTAAGGACCTAGGAAGCAGCGATTGGAATGACGGTGGAAGACAACCAGGTGGCGGCGGCTCATAGAATTCCGTCATTTAAGCGAGACCGCATCCATCCATCACTGGTGGTTCCAGTTCCAGACCAAGATGATGAGAGATACTTGGATCGCCAAGTTTCAGGGACAGTAGGAACCTCACTGCAAGAAATATCAACCCAGCCTATATCCTGCCAACAAGGTGTACGTTAATGAGCATTTGTCACCTGACAACAAAGTTTTTATTATCTAGTCTGAAAAGAAAGTGCAAAGAAATAGGTTATAAGTATGTTTGGTGCCGGGACGGGAAGTTTTTTGTAAGAAAAGCAGATGGAGAGAGCTGTCGGAAAATAAACTGTCTTAATGGACATTGATAGTTAAGTTTAAAGTGAGTACTCCACCATCTCTCAGGTTAGAAGTTATTGTTATGTTTCGTTCTATGTAAATATTTTTATCTTACTTTATAATGTTTATATAAGAGTCATTTAAACAGAGTAATTATAGTTTAAACAATGGATACTTAGTATTCAAAGTTTTGATACATTAAATAGTAATTTTTTTTTTCGTCCCAGCAAAACAATCATAATATAAAATTCTTATATGCTAACATTAGGAAGCATGAGAAAGAACTTTAATAGTTTAATAGCTGAATTTGATCAGGTTAAAGATAGCATTGATTTCTTAATTTTAAGTGAAGTTTGGATTGGAAGTGGACGAATGTAACCTGTACAATATAAAGGGTTATACAATGTATGCTCAATGCAACGATAGATACAGAGCGGGAGGAGTTGTTTGCTTTGTAAAAAATAGTTTAACTGTAACACACAGCTAATTGTTAATAAATGTACACTGCTGTGTGATGTGTTGTTTAGAAGTTAAGACAAAAAAAATCATATTTTAACTTACTTTGTGTATACAGATTGCATGAATTTACAGAGAATAACTATAATATTGAAATAGGAGAGTTACTAAAAGAAATAAAAAATAATGCTATTATACATAGGAGATATTAACTTAAACTTATTGGACATAACAGCTACATGTTGCCAAAACTATATTAGTTACAATGCTAAATAATGGATTTGTATCAATAATCCGACAAGGATTACACCAGTGTCTAAATCATGTATTGATCATATATTTATTAGATATAAAAATATAAATATTTTTGATATTGCAACTTTTGATATAAATATATTCTGACCATTTAATGCTAGGTTTGATATTGAAGGGAGTGGAATTTAATCCACTAAATAAATTACATGCCCTAATAAAAAATAAAATTGACTATGACAGTGTAATAAATAAGCTAAGGCAAGTTGATTGGAATAAATTGTATACACTGAATAATGTCAATGTATGTTATAATGAGTTCCATGAAACTCTCAATGAAATTGTAAAATAGCAGCATAAAAAAATGTACGATTGGTTAAGAAAGTAGATGTAGCTCTAGATTAAAGAACACCTTGGATAACAGAAAGTATACTAAAAAAATTTGATAAAAGAAAGAAATTATATAAAATGTCGAAAAAAGGCCATATGATACGCAATTTTTACAATATTTACAAAGATATTGCTTTAATCTAAATAATTTAATTGACTCGACCAAGAACCATATATTACTCTGACAAACTTCAAAGTTGTCAAGGAGATGTTTCTCAACAGTGGAGAAATTGTAAATAATTTAAACTGATGGCAAAGCAGATAAGACAGTACACAAACTAGAATTGGATGACGGTTCTATTGTTGTTGAGCCAAAGTATAAATAGCAGATATAGCAAACAAATACTTTGTTAGTGTACAATCAGATGTAGATAGTGGCAGTGATTACCCAACTATCGCAGTTAACAAGCAGTTTATAATACTAGAAATTCCTTTTATTTAATCCCTACTACGGTTATGGAAGTGTATAATATTATTAATAACTTAAAAAATAAGAAATCCTCGGGTATGACAATTTTAGCGTAGATCTAATTAATAAACATAGCATTAGAAATAGCCCCAATCCTCTTCGCATATTATTAATTTAAGCTTCTCTACGGGAATATTTCCCGATAAATTAAAGTTAAGCAAAATTGTACCATTGTTAAAAAAAGAAAATATTTATTACTAAAAATAATCTAAGGCCTATAAGTCAATTATCTGTATTCTCTAAGATAATAGAAAAAGCTATGAAAACCAGATTAGTACAATTACCTAAATAGTTACTCATTAATTAGCAATAATCAATTTGGTTTTACAAAGGGCAGATCTACAGAGGACGCGCCCTAATCAAAGTAACCGACAATATTCTCTCTAATTTAATATAACAACAACAAAATAACTGGGCTCTTTATTGATTTTAAGAAAGCTTTCGACTTAGTCAATCATAATATATTCTATTCGAAAAGCTGGCAGCTGTGGGAGTAAGGGGTGTGGCCTTGGACTGGTTCCGCAACTATCTAAGTGGCCGTTATCAGTGTGTAAAAGTCGGAAACAGTTCGAGCTCACCTCTTCCGATCGCTATAGGTGTTCCCCAGGGGGCAGTCCTCTCTGCCAATCTGTTCCTTGTGTTCATTAATGATCTCCTTACTCAAAATTTTCGCGGACAAATCAACGCGTTTGCTGATGACATGCCTTATTTTATTCAAGTCAAAATGTTAATACTATTTTGGGAAAATACTTGATAGAGACTTGACCAAATTAAGACATTGGTGTAGTATAAAATAAAATGGAGATAAACGTGAGTATAAACCAAGTTTGTTAAATTTTGATTTAAGAGGTTTTGACTTCCACAAACAGCTACAATACCATACTATTAAATGTACCGATACTTCAAACTAATTGTAACTGTCAAAATAATTGAAAAAGTTGAATAGTTATAAAATATTTGGGAGTTACATTAGATGAAAAATATGACATGGGAAAAAACATATTAGTAAACTTACATAAGTCAATTGCCTTTAATATAAGAAAATTCTACTTCTTAAGAAATATATGTGACCAGTCTTTGATGCGTTCACTGTATTTTGCATTAATTCATTCTCGAATTCAATATGGAATAATTTGTTGGGGGCAAAGCTTTTCAAATACTTAATAGACAAACTAAGAGTTACACAAAACCATTTTATACGAATCATTAAGGCAAAACGAAAATGGGAAAGTTCTTTTCCTATCTATTCTGAATTAAAAATATTACCGATCCAACATCTATATATATTTAAAGTTCTCAGATTGTTCTATATCAGAAGCGGAAATCCAAGGCACTAATACTCTTTTTTATAAAACTCGAAGTTTACATAAAAATTTTTTTAGAATCCCAAAAGTTAACAAAATTATTTTTAAGACAGGCTTTACGGGTACAATGGCCCTAAGTATTTCAACCAGTTACCAATAATATAAAAAATGTGTACCAATTTAAAAGGTTTTCTGCAATCAAATGCAATCTTGGCTATTACAAAACGCCGAAATTGACTTTTTAAATTCAGTCTTAAGTTTAGATAAAAATTGTATACCTCTTAATGTCATAAGCTATCATTGTTTTTTCCTAATTTGTTCTGTTTGTTTCTTATGTTTGTCACACACAGTGAAGGAAATATTAACTTGTATGAAACTGAACATATATAAAAAGTAAGTAGTCGAGTAAAAAGTATATTTAACTTGCAAGTAAATTCCATGTATATCTGCGAATTTATTTACGTTTATTAGCCTTTAGCCTATTCTCAATCTAAATGGTAAATCTTGCATTTAATGTAAAATTGTAAACAATGAATTGGTTAATTTAGCACAGTTGTTTGTAACAGATGTTGCGGATTTTTTATTTTGATTTGTAATAAATTGTATTTACAGTAATGCAGGGCGTGCTCGAGCTTGATAATATTTTTGTAAAAAATTACTGAACTCATGTTGGCCCATATACTAGTAACAGGCCAACATTATTTCCATTTATTACATGTATTTTTATATTTACCTTATTTATATGGAAATAAATCATTTATTCATTCATTTATTCATTCATATATAAGGAGAGGTACTACGTATAAAGTTAAATACAGTCCACTGTTGACAAATTAATAATTTCACCTTCTTCTAATATATGAGGAGAATTGCTACGTATAAAATTAAATACAGTCATTGTTGACAAATTAATATTTTCACCTTCTTTTAATATATGAGGAGAGGTGATACGTATAAAGTTAAATAAAGTCACTGTTGACACATTAATATTTCACCTTCTTCTAATATATGAGGAGGGGTGATACGCATAAAGTTAAATACAGTCACTGTTGACAAAGTAATATTCCACCCTCTTCTAATATAATTATGAGGACAGGTGATACGTATACATTTACTACAGTCACTATTGACAAATTAATATTTCACCTTCTTTTAATATATGAGGAGAGGTGATAAGTATAAAGTTAAATAAAGTCACTGTTGACAAAATAAGATTTCACCTTCTTATATATGAGGAGAGGTACTACGTTATAAAGTAAAGTTAAATACAGTCACTGTTGACAAATTAAATATTTAACCTTCTTATAATATATGAGGAGAGGTGATACGTATAAAGTTAAATACAGTCACTGTTGACAAATAAGATTTCACTTCTCTATATATAAGGAGAGGTACTACGTATAAAGTTAAAATACAGTCACTGTTGACAAATTAATATTTAACCTACTTATAATATAATGAGGAGAGGTGATACGTTATAAAGTTAAATACACAGTCACTGTTGACAAAATATAAGATTTCACACCTTCTTATATATAAGGAGAGGTACTACGTATAAAGTTAAATACAGTCACTGTTAACAAATTAATATTTCACCTTCTTCTAATATATGAGGAGAATTGCTACGTATAAAATTAAATAAAGTCACTGTTGACACATTAATATTTCACCTTCTTCTAATATATGAGGAGGGGTGATACGCATAAAGTTAAATACAGTCACTGTTGACAAAGTAATATTCCACCCCTCTTCTAATATAATTATGAGGACAGGTGATACGTATAAAATTTACTACAGTCACTATTGACAAATTAATATTTCACCTTCTTTTAATATATGAGGAGAGGTGATACGTATATAAAGTTAAATAAAGTCACTGTTGACAAAATAAGATTTCACCTTCTTATATATGAGGAGAGGTACTACGTATAAAGTTAAATACAGTCACTGTTGACAAATTAATATTTAACCTTCTTATAATATATAAGGAGAGGTGATACGTATAAAGTTAAATACAGTCACTGTTGACAAAATAAGATTTCACCTTCTTATATATAAGGAGAGGTACTACGTATAAAGTTTAAATACAGTCACTGTTGACAAATTAATATTTAACCTTCTTATAATATATGAGGAGAGGTGATACGTATAAAGTTAAATACAGTCACTGTTGACAAAATAAGATTTTCACCTTCTTATATATAAGGAGAGGTACTACGTATAAAGTTAAATACAGTCACTGTTGACAAATTAATATTTAACCTTCTTATAATATATGAGGAGAGGTGATACGTATAAAGTTAAATACAGTCACTGTTGACAAAATAAGATTTCACCCTTCTTATATATAAGGAGAGGTACTACGTATAAAGTTAAATACAGTCACTGTTAACAAATTAATAATTTCACCTTCTTTTAATATATGAGGAGAGGTGATACGTATAAAGTTAAATAAAGTCACTGTTGACAAAATAAGATTTCACCTTCTTCTAATATATGACGAGAGGTGATACGTATAAAGTTAAATACAGTCACTGTTGACAAAATAAGATTTCACCTTCTTATATATAAGGAGAGGTACTACGTATAAAGTTAAATACAGTCACTGTTAACAAATTAATATTTCACCTTCTTCTAATATATGAGGAGAATTGCTACGTATAAAATTAAATACAGTCATTGTTGACAAATTAATATTTCACCTTCTTATAATATATGAGGAGAGGTGATACGTATTAGGTAGGCACACAGTCACTGTTGACATCATTCTCAAGATCCTATCCTTTGATGCTATCACACGTTCCATATTTGATTCTGGAACAATATTGACGCAAGTCTTCTACCCTACATGATTTCTGTGCAACACATATTTTAAACAATACCTGAAAAGTATGGGCAAACTAGGACTTATGATACAGGTATGTTTATGATCCTCGTCAATAATATGAAGTTTAGTTTTAATTAATCTTCAAAGATTAAAAGGTTTATTTAAAAACTGTATTGCTAGAAAGACACTAGATTATTTAAATATTGTATATCCAGGTAAGAGCTTTGCTTTAGAATTTGAGTAGTAACAGAGAAATATTGTAGTAGACGATGTAGACTGAATCTTTCAAAATCTTACTGAATATTTGTACCTAATTACAATCACAGCAAATTTATTGAAGTAGTTTAAGTAAATATTCGTTTATCTGAGAACAAATAGTTCACAATATCTACTTACCATTCAGCAGCGATATCGTGGTAATCAGAGAATCTTGTGCAGACAACTTTTGCAGTGAGCTTTTTTAAAGTATAAGTCTAGCAAATGAATACAAAATTAAGCCTTAATTGAAAGTTTAACTAATTTACATAAAGAGTAAATCATTAAAGTTTTGGAAAAGCGGCCCCCTCAAAGATGACTGTGATGTCCCTAAGGACTGCAAATTCCTGAACCTGGAGCAGAGTGGTATTGTAGGTCCAGATAGTGAACTCACAAACGCGTAACAAACACAAAATGAAGAAGTTTAGAATCCACAACGACTTTAGAAACACAATTTGAGAACAATTTTTATCCAGCCATTAGAGTTTTAATTTTAATTGCATCGGTGGTAAAATAAACATCACAGCAGCTGTGTCTGCGGGGAAATCTGCAGGTAAATGGTCTGCAAAGTAGTTAAAACTTTATAAATAGAATACGGACCAACGTAATATTTGAAAACAACGATTACGAGTGCTTCACACATTGTTTTTCTGTGAGACAATAACTTTTGCTTGTTCAACACAAACGTTTTATTTCTTAAATAGAACATGAATATATATTATTAAACAATGACCGTTTATATTTTTTGAGATTAAGGAAACAAAGCTACCCGGAAACATGTAACCGTTAGGAAAGTTTTTTAACCTGTTATTTTACAATTCGGTCATTGAGGCATAGAAAATAAACAAATTTTCTACAATGAAATCAAATTGTACTCAATGTTTCTTACAAAGTAACCATAGTTACAAAAGTATTTAATGAAGCATGACAATTCTTGTCATGACAATGGAATTTGTAAAATTATGATAAATGCTAAATATGAAAACAGATTTACACACTTATTTAGATTTTTAAAAACATTAAAATACAAACAGTTATATTTATTCAAAATTTCAACTGTGTCACCAAAGTAAAAGTTTAATACGCCTAACACTAGAACTAAACAGACGGTCGCGTTGGAGTACTTATATATTTATGTTAATTATACATAAATAGTAGGCTCAATGCTCCAAATATAAACGGTAAACTACCTAAAATAAGAAGGCAAAACTATATGACAAAATGTTTAATATCGAAGTCAAGAAAATATACAGGATTATAAATTACATTTACAATGCTTAAATTATTCAAAAGGATTATAATTTAACGATTTGTTTGTTAATGTTTAATTATAGGCAAAACACATCATTCTATTTCAATAACATTTAATTTAATTTATTGTTAAAGGTTATAAGAATGCTAGCTGACAACCTACAAAATGATAGGACAGTAAACAACGCTTTGGTCGTTTACTGTTTCCTGTTTTACTTTGTAAAGTAAGAAGTAAAGTTTCTTCCTTTAGATTTCACAAAGGACCAATTAATTACTATTTAAGAGAATTTATTTCATCATGATTTAATTAATCGCCTTGCTAAACTTTCACTTCCTCTTTTAATGAGGGTCGAGAAAACAATAACAGGATTATCTGTGTAAAGTATAAGCAATTTGGCCTCTAGAGACAACACAGGGAAATTAACACAGCCCTGGACTTATAGGATAACGGCTCTGTGCGTTATTGGACGTGGAACTGCCTTAGGTGCAATGTTCAACTTAAACTGTATTTTGAATATTAAACATGCAACATAACAATTACGGTGCCAGATATCACTGTCATATTCAAACTACTTAATTGCACTCAATAATATTATAACATTACATAATAATCATTCTAGTAATTAATGCTAATAATATACTACATCGTAATACAATGTAGCGATTAATACTATGGTACTGTTAAACTTTTTATACCCTACTTTCTCTTGTATTTTACCTTATCTATTTTTAATTTTTATAGTATAACTATGTTGAAAAGAATTATTGTATTGAAATGGCTAAATATAACAGGGCATCGTATTTTAATTCTTCGGTACAATTTTCTGCCAGCACCAAATTTAAATGTTACAAAATTAAAATTTTGTTTTAAAAAGATTCATTTTTTACAGTGTGATATATAATTTAACAGTATATTCCAATTGCAATAATTTTACGCTTGCAGTTTTCATCAGTAAGAAATGAAATAAAGAATTATCTCAATTGTCCACACCTTATTTATGTCCGTCATCTTTAACGGCTTCTAATCTACATGGTAATTGACAAGATTACTTTTATTAAGAGCCAGACAATGTGAAACTTAAAATATAAGACTCACATTTCTACTGAAGGTCTGCATCTTTAAATAATTATATCTCTGTATAATTAGAAGAAATTAGTTACTGTAATTGTACAATTTTATTATAATTTGCAAGAACTTATAAGTCTAGACTGGAGATAATAAAACCAAGCAATGTCACTGCACAGCAGCCAAGAGCACAATCACGTCACACCCAAACTAACGAAAGTGCACCAAGTTGCATAAGGATATTTACCTGAAGAAGAGTTTAGTTTTCAATATTCGAAACGTAGAGTTTTAATGTTTATAACAAATATCGATGGACATTTTTTTAAATCCTTTCAAACCGAGTATTATCAATAACAAACTTTAAGCAAACAACATTTGCTATTCAAGGTTTATTTTGCCTTTTTATCTTATTCACAGTTAAATCAGATATCAGCAGTTTTAGCAAGGATCATTTAACATTCTCGAGAACCAACTTCAAGAACCACCATTATATTTAATTACCTATTTATTATTGAAAACTGCGGACAATATTATTGTAAAAAATTCATTTCAAACAAAAGTTTACATCAAAATTGTTCAAGTAATTAAAACGATAGTCAAAGATGATGAATTGGCTCTGAAGTCATTTACAGCTAGGAAAAATATTAAGAGCTGTAACCAAGTTTTATCATGTACTCCTTATGATATAAATGTTGTATTCTCTAGGCATTGTTACTTTATCTTTACTCATGTAACCTATTTTATCTGAGTTATTGTACTGTCATCTGCAACAATTTATAGTCTAACTAATAGTCCTAGTTTAGGAATATTTCGGTCAATGTAATTTTTTTGTACTAAGTGCACGTGTATTATTATTCGTTTTGTGTTATACGTGTATTACCCTGTCTTTATTTTTTGTAAAGAAGGAGGGAAATTTCGCTTATTAGTCTGATTTGGACCTTCCACCAAACACGAAAGATTTTCACGAGAAACTTATCATTCAGTGTTAAAGAGATGGGCAAGACTACACAGGACAATAAGGTCATGTGTGACAAGGAGTGGCCTGGCCAAGGCCAGGTTTGAACTTGCGTTGTTCTTAAATTACATACTGAATTCCCAAAACCCACTGAGTCTACTGATACTCTGGGTATTTATTTATCAGTTGTTGCTGTGGATAAATTGTCATTCATATGTTGAATGTTGCCTTGACTGGAACGATTTCCCTATTAAACTACTAGCTGTTACCCTCGGCTTTGCACACAATATAACAAAAACGCCGTTAAATGGTCACTATCCTAGCATTCCTTAGATAGGTGCTGGTTTATGGAATTTCACTTTACGATATTGGAAGTGTAAAGAGTTTTAATTTAATGTTGTAATACTTTCTGTTAAAGCCCAACAAATCTATATTTTGTTTATATAACTAGATATTTAGTACATTCCCTCAATAAAACCTACAAAAACACGGCATAACATCATTATTGAAACATCCCACAATGCGAATCCTATGAAAACATTGAGATGCAACAGATAACTGGGGAGCTGTCAGCATATCTCAAACTAACAAGAACATCCTCTCAGACTTGCCGAGTGCAACGTGTCAACAGTAGTTTTTGATCACTTCATTTCCTAAAAGACGATTTAGATTCAAGATCCGGTGAGTTTCCATTCAACATGTGTCTATTGTGAAGGTATTTCCCCATCTTGTATTTGTAAATAATGGAAGAAAAGATTATATGATTTTTATTTGTGTGTGTTATTATTTCACTTGTATTTGTGAGCAATAAAAGAAACAAATGTCTAAATATGTTTACTGTACTCTACGATGTTAGGGTGATGATAAAATGCTATATTGTAAATATTCATTATTTGTAATTGGTATTCATAAAGTTTTTGCTTCATTATTACGTTAGTCTTGTTGAGGCCGACGAGATGATTACACAGTAAATTTTAACAGAAAATGAGAAAAATCTTATAACATTTTAATAACATGTGTGTGACATATGAACATGTCATTTTGCGTTATGAAATTACAATTAATATACTTTACATTTTGCATGAAAGGTTACGTGACACTTGGTTTGTCCTTCGTTGTTTAAAACTTTGTTAATACCTTTTAATGACAGAAATATAAATGAAAAAATATTTTCTGACAAATTTAAATTTTACTCATTAATAATACTGACCTATAAACTTATAAAAACACGTATACCTGAATGACTTATTTATAAAATCACGACAGTCAAAACATTCATTGACGGTAAATGCATAGAGAGGTGGAATTGACATCCAATTAACATTGTATCCTATATAAATTACATAGATTCTGTTTCCTTTCAGGTAT
The DNA here is from genome assembly GCF_021130785.1 of Homalodisca vitripennis. Lineage (NCBI taxonomy): Eukaryota > Metazoa > Arthropoda > Insecta > Hemiptera > Cicadellidae > Homalodisca > Homalodisca vitripennis. Next base: position 20,029 of record NW_025777394.1, on the reverse strand, counting down.
CTGCAATGCTTTCTAGCACTCCACTCACGATTTCCACAAATAGTTATAAAATTAGACCTTACAGCTGGCTCTAGTGTAAAGAACTTGCGTTTTGTCCTTGTAAGAACAATAATAGTTCTCATGCAGTTTTACGCCCTTATTAATATCTTAGGTTGCTTTACCTCAATAATGGCCAACCGGTATGTACTAGAACTATCGGTAACTCTAACTTACTACACAGGATGGCTTTAATAGTGATGACGTCACTAATGTTGTAACAGCGCTTGTCTACTAACTAACTTTGCTATAGGTACCACAGGGGAGGCTCCATTGTATACAATGTGTACTGTTGTGTGCACTTAATTATTTACTGATATGAAAGGCAATGATGAACAAAACTGTCTAGGCAAGCAAAGTAATTTACTACTTTTTGAAGCAAAATTTTGATGATAATTGAGTTCTTTTAAAGTTACTAAAATACTGACCCTGAAATTTAATTACATCACTAAAATTCCAGTGTTTCTCAACTTTGTAAATTTTAAATACATATTTCGTTACTATAAGAATACAACACTTTGTCGAATTAGTTCATTTCCATAATTAACATAACACATCTGCCCTCGAGTTCTGTAGCTGTCTAAATTCGGATAGCTAACTCCTAATAAGTATGTGAAACTAAACCTGGCATATCTAGTGACGTCACTATTACACGTTAGTGGAGGGATGGAGCATATCGTGATTAGCTATTACCAATCAATGTGATCAATTATTGATCTAAATAATGATTTCTTAATCACAAGCATATTAATACGAGTATGTCTTGTTTGTGGAAGTAATTCTGTTTTAATCATATCAAGTATTTCTTTTACTATTAAAAGGTAGAAATACGCCGTACCACCTGCATGTAACAAGTGTATAGCTTATTTCATTGTTGACAGATAGAACGACCTAAGATCACAAGGCAAAGGAATTTTTACATTCCTTAAAACTCATTATTGTTTATGTCTAATTGAGGTTTCACGCATAAAGTTCTATATAAAAAATATTTCTTAAGATATCTTGCTAAATAATGCATTTACATTTTTCTTAATTAAATAATTTTTCTATTAATGTTTAAATAACAGGATTCTATACAACAAGTGATAATAAAATGATGTTGCATGTGTTGGGATAATTAGGTTACATGTGAATATACATCATATGTTACAATTTCTCACGTGTATAATGGGTGTGTTAACAAATATACTCACTCCGCTATGTTCTCGTTGCCTTAAGACCAGTGAAAAAGTATTCACTATCACTCAACCAAATACCATTGATTTTCATGCATCATAATCAAACGCAGTGTTTTTCATGCAGAAACGAATCTTCATGCACTATTTGAAGTCTGTGGGTTAGTTCGTTTTAGAGATATCGTGCGCACATTCAGACAGAGAGACAAGAAGGTAGAGAAGCAGGAACTTTTCCAGCCCTTTGAGCTCTAGTGAAGATCATCAGAATGGCAATATCTCGAGTAATTTTGTTTTTCTCTGCAATTGAGTCGGCTTTAGTCAATTAGCCCGTACCCTGTGCAGAAGTACAAGTCCGTATGGTTGGTAATACTGATGTTGCTAATTGCTTGAACTTTAATAATCAAGAATATCTTCCCACCTTAATAAGGTATTTGTATGTATCACGGGCTCTGCCAGCATTAGTTAAACATCTTGTGATAAACGTCTGTATTTTGTTCTTGTTACCTTAGCGAGAACAAAATACAGAGTTAAATAAATGTTTTTTCCGCAATGGAATAAAAAATGTTTACTGTAGTTTTGATATCAAGCGCACAGTAGACGTAAGCTCAGGAATAAATAATATACAACTAATAATACATTTTAAACGTTGCTGACGAACTGTCTACAAAACACGGTAGATCTCCATAACGAATTTACTGGCAGCGGTTTTTGAACGGGGATGCTCTGAGTCGGGGAGTGACGATTGACATTGGATCATGTGGTGACAAAATGAACCAGATGGGGGTGGGGAAGTCTACGGATTATGCGGTAGGGTTAAACTATACCTTCGTTTGACTCATGGTTTGGGTAGTAATTGATTGGGGTACGTTGATTTACGGATCTCTTCTTCTTGAAGATCAATTTAATGACATTCAACTAAACTGTAATTACTTCAGAGCAGGATTTGTGACCTAAAACTCGTGTTATCAATGAAACACGTAAGTTTCGTGGAATTCATACAAAAGTATTAAATTTTTTCTAGGTTTACTGACAGAACCTGGCCAATTTCTGTCTAAATTTAACCACAAAGAATCTTTTACTAGTCTATTATCTTATAATATACTTCGAGAAATTAAAATCCATCATTGCAACAATATGTAATTCAGGAAGCATTGTAATTCAAGTATAATAAGAAATGGATGGAGCAACTAAAGTACTGCAGCAATTGCAGAGAGGAATTTGATATGTAGAATTATTTAGAAATGTACTGTTAAATATATGCATATCAGTCTGTAAGAGAGGCTTCAAAGTGGAACACCGATTAATAAATTTCTGTATTTATACAAACAACCTCATAATTTATCTTAGTAACTGAATGAAATATCAATATAATTTGTTAGCATTCTGCATGTACCCTTTGGGGCAGAGAGGCAGAGTGTCACATACTGAATAGTGAAGCCTATCACTCAAACAGTAGGACAAATTAATATTAATCCCGTTGGTCTAACTGTTCGATATCTTAAGAACAAACTGACCTATGGATCGGAATTTTGCAAAAAATTTCATTTCCATTCAAGAAACATACAGATTACCCATGGGGCATGTAATTCCGTGGGGTTTGGCCGAGCGTTAGTGAAATTTTTGAATTGTTCATATAGGATAGTCATTAAAAAACCGTTAAAATAACAGAGTAACTAAAGATGTAAACTAATAGTACAATCCTTTGGCATTTTAACATGAGATATAGTAACACATGTATTCTAATGAAATGGGCCGAAGACTCTCAATTTTGCATGCAACTTAAAAGAAAGGGCGTATGTACTTAAGAAGCAGCAATGAGTGGTCGAGAGCAGGTTCTCGATGGTCACCAGAGACATGAAAGCTCGTTCTTTTATAGTAAGTAATACTGGAGCCTTGGGAGCCATTTGATGGTCATTCATTATTCACTGGCATGCCATTTGTAAAAGTGTCCCGAAGCTGTAATTAGTCTTCGATTCATTTTTTAGCTTTTATTTAATTCTGTGGAGATTTAGATAAAAGTTCATGACAATATTTTACATCAGTGTTAATAATTTATCCACTCACTTATTCATAAATTAATCCTTAAATAATAATTTTAAGTAAACCAGACATAACGGATATCAAATTCAATACGTTCTAGCGAATACTGTATATATATATATATATATATATATATATATATATATATATATATATATATATATATATAATTGTTACATATAATTTAGATAAGGAAATCAGACTCCATAGAAGTAAAAGTAATCCAACAATATCACAGCTAAGATTGATGCAATGTTTATGCTGTTATAACCCGAATTTACGTGTTTGTAGGTTCTCTCCAGAGCTGTAAATAGAGTTGCAGATACAAAACTACCTTTTATGATGAGGTCATTATACAGATGCTACAAATAAACTACTTCTTTATAAGTGATATGTTAATGAAAATCGTCCCATCGTAAATTGACAAACAATGCATTAACTCTATTAAGTTAATTGAATTTAAAGCCAACGAACTCAGGTTTATTGTTGAATTTAGTCCTAAAGTAGCTTACGCTTATGAGTGCCGATTTCCTAGTGGACAGACAGATATAGGGGTTGAGTTTGATTTAGCGCAGGTTCAAATCCTGTCTGTGACCGTAGAACTAATACCATCTATCCATTAATACCATCGATCATGTACTGTATGACCTCTCCCCCTTAATCTTTAAAATAAGATTCTCTCAAAGGAAAGTGGCCCATGAGGACGGGCAGAATAAGGGTTTAAATGGGATATAACTCTCCTTAGAAAAATAATTCTCAACAGCAAAGTTCTATGATAGATCGATGAATGATCAGTCACGTTAAATCGCCTTCTTTTTCACCTTCAGGCCCCGACCTTCAATGGCAGGTGTACGTGATACCGTGACTTATCAACGCACAGAATCATTATATTCTATGTCATCGGGTATGTACATGTTTAACACTTGAGATGTAATACAGTAAAATGTATCATCAGCATGGATCTTCAAACCATGATCTCATGGCTCAATATTGAAGTTTGACCTGATGGAATAATAATTTATAGTTTTTGGAAAAATAAAGCCCAGGTCTTAACATGAATGTGTGTTATGTATAATGAAATATTTTCTCATGAACATCTAGAGAAGAATTCTGATTTAATTTTTTATATATTTTACTGATCGGCTTTGGAGTTTACCATTATATTCGTTTATTATATTATTTTCGTTCGACAACTTTTATTTGGTTAGTAATAACTGACGTCATCAATAAATTTTCCCTCAACTACTGGTGTGTGCACCTTACTAAGATTGAAAGCTTTGTTTCACGTCTTGTCCTTAACTTACATACATGTAACAGGAATATTTATAATGTGGTGTAGCATTACAATCTTTAATAGTAGTTACAGTTATCTACAAGTTAGATTATTTCAAAATCGATTACACGATTTTTTAAATTTGTAATTAATTTGTGTACATTGTTGTCCTACGATAAGAGATATGCGTTACTTGTCATAACACTCATGCGAGTGATCATAATTTTCTCTGCACTACTCTTACGTGAGTTAAAAGTGCTTAAGTTTCCTACATGTCTTCTTTTAGGAATGTTTGCAATTTTAATAAAATACTAAAAACGAAAAAAAAAATAATAAAATAAAATTTTCCCATACAAACCGTTCTTACCTGTCAAACGTTTGATTGATGTTCATGTATCCATAATTAGTCTGTGTTGGGTGCGTTCAGAAATATACATTGAAATTCGCAGACCCGGTGTTGCCAAATTAACTACTGTGCTTTATAGTTAGATCGTCTATAAAATATTCCTATCAATCATTGAAGTTAAAAATAAATAATTTAAATAATACAAATTTAACTTAATTTAATTTAACAGCTGTAACAAATTACAAATGACGAAATGTCTCAGTATCATATTTACTTACTAGTGTATGCAATTTTTGGTAAAGAAGCTGTCACCATTATAGGTTAACATTATTAGTGCAAGAAAACATTAATATCAGATACTGCTTACAATGCCGAGAAGAAAACAACCTAACAAAGGTTGTCGAAGTAGAGTGAATGTGCGGCGAGCTACCTCACGTGCTAATCGCACTGATGACCAGCAAGAGACTGATAATGATAACAGTCGTATTGGTATGGCACATATGCGTTCTACAGTAAATCAGAATGAAGCGGATAGACAAAGAATGCAACGAGTTCGGGCACATCGATCACAACAGCAGCGAGCCCGGGAAAAGGAAATTGACTGATTCCGCTCCTGTGAACCTGGAACGAGCAGCGTTCTCCTACGATGCAGAAATCGATTATAGTGCCGAAAAATCTGTAAAAATTGGGGAAATGTCTATCATTTGTCAAACATTGTAAAGCATTAAAATACAGCGGTGAATCTGCAGGTTTATGTTGTGCTGGCGGTAAAGTAAAATTGCCACAATTGGTCCCAACCACCTGATCCGTTATACTCATAATTTATGGGATGGAAAATGAATCTAAACACTTCTTGGCCAACATACAAAAATATAACAACTGCTTCCAAATGACGTCGTTTGGCGCAACGAATATTGTAAAGGACAGTTTTATGCCTACTTTCACCAATACCATACTTAATTAAGTATTACCATACTTTCAAGTATACCATACTTAATTAATTTTTTTAATTATACTTTGTATTTGCATCACAAATAATTTAACAAGATCATAAACCATTACAGATACAAGGGCAAATTCATCACCTACTGCCAGTGCCAGATGCGGATCATCAATTTTTGCAAATTTATTTCATGGGCAATCAAGATGCGGAAGTTGATAGGCGTTGTGCTCATAATCCAACAGTGAAGCGAACCATTGTCCAGCAACTGCAAACGTTTCTTCATCAGAACAATAATTTAGTGAAAGTGTTCAAAATGGCACTGGATCGGATGCCATCAGACGGCCATAATATTGTATCCAAATATTTTAATTCTTCACCATTTAAATTAAGGTCTGAAAATGTTATTCCTTCAGATGATGATGATAGCATTGTTGAGACGAACTTCGGTTTTGATAACAATTGTTGTTTCGTTTGATCTTTTGTTCCTTGGCCCTGTTAATTCTTACTATGCGGTTCAAATTGTGACCGTACTTGAAACAAAAGCTGAAAATACCAGCGGTTAATGTCAAACATTCTTCGTATTTTAAAATTTTTTTTAGTGCAACTGGGACAGGTAGTTGTTTTATTCTGCCGTTCTATCCACTTTTTGCAAAAGGTATAATGCATTGTAAATGTTCTTCTTGTATAAAAACAATTCAAGCAATCAATTTAAAGGAAAGTGACTATCACGTTACAAACGAATTCAGCCAATTATAAAAACAAGGCGATCTGACACTTGATCTGACAGAAATTTAAAACATGTTTTTAAAGACACCTTTATGATTTTTTTTATTAATTATTGTGGCATTGATCAACAGCTAAAATGTAGAAGGCGCTGTATTCATTGAATTTTGAACAGTTCTAAGATGCCATAGCATGGCCTATACTATGATGATGATGTCTTTATAAAGTTACCGGTTCCGCAATACATAATTAGGGTTTAAATTAATATGGCTTATGTTAAGAGGTAAGTGAAACGAAGTTCACCGTGTCAGCTAGTATTTAATATAATAAATAATCTTTCCCTTCCCATTATTTTATCTGGAAAGTGATTTGATAATCTCCGGTCCGGAAAGTGTCCGGTTATGTAATAGAAAATACAAACAAAACATCATTTCAAGTAAATAACGATACAAGAACAACACACGAGACAAAATTACATTTGAGTGACAGTAACGCAATCACGGTAATTTGAAAATCTCCGGTCCGGAGAGTGTTCTGTTATGTATTATAAAATACAAACAAAACATCACTTCAAGTTAATAACGATACAAGAACAACACACGAGACAAAATTACATTTGAGTGACAGTAACGCAATCACGGTAATTTGAAAATCTCCGGTCCGGAAAGTGTTCTGTTATGTATTATAAAATACAAACAAAACATCACTTCAAGTTAATAACGATACAAGAACAACAACGAGACAAAATTACATTTGAGTGACAGTAAAGCAATCACGGTAATTTGAAAATCTCCGGTCCGGAAAGTGTCCAGTTATGTAATAGAAAATACAAACAAAACATTTTAAGGGAACGAGTGTTTCGTCATTGGTTTTACCGCCAATGTAATATTCATGCAAGACCGACCCGCTCCAACAGGCGTACAGAGATATATTTAAGCTGTTAACAGTTATATTTTGAATTATTTTATCTTCCTCATTTATTTAAATTTGTCATTGAGAAAATGAAAGTGATCTTAAAATTAATTGCAAAATACCACTTTACACTATACCCTTAGTCAATATTATATTTGTTGCTTTAAAGGTAACCATTATAAATGTTTTCTCTTTTTTTATAATAGTGATTTTTCATCATTACCAAAAAAAATAGCTTCTTTGTTACCACGATTATATGTGATTAGTCTAAGTCTAAAAACTACTAGAAATCGATTTCGTTATTTATCTTATTAAATCACATTAGTAAGAATTCCAAAACTTATCAACCAAATAATTACACAGTATTATAGTGATTATTAAGAAGAATATTACTATTTTAGTGCCGCAATTAAAAACCTACGTGTAAGCGGTAAGTGCTCTATACAATGGTACCCAGGCGGCTGAGAGGCGTAGAGTTCTGTACCTGACAGTAACTGGCACGAGTGTTTATGTTGTTTAGATACCATTCTACACATTTCTTCTGTTTGTAAGATTACCCGTTAACAGGTGGGCTTATATCAGTCTTTAAATCTTGAACTATGAAAGAATTCCTTGATTAACGTAATTTAAAATGGTACTCTGGGTTAATATTTTTATATTTAAATTCTTTGAGAAATACGTAAAAGATAATGCTATATAATGTTTTATATTGTCACTACAGCCAATTAAATTACTTCTCAATTTTAATAATTGTTAAAAATATTCTATATTTACCAAGAAATTACTGTTAATCACCTTCATGGAATACTGGATTTAAAAAATACTTCTGCTAACTGGGAATCCTTAATTTTTTGGAGTTATCCTGTTTTCATATTAATCCAATCGAACTAGTCTCGACCTATTTATACTACGTTAAGCTATTTCGGTTTATGTGAATCACTTGTTATATTTTACACACTTTTGATATCATGCCTAAGTGAGCGCATGGAAATTTTGTTTTAAAGAGGCTTTCATACGACATGTACGTAAAATAAGGTGTGCCACAATGTTTGAGCTTAATCCTTTAATCTTTATTCTATTTATGAAAAGTGTCATACACCAGATCGTTGATTATTTTCCATGTTATTTGACAACTATCGTTATTATAAGTGATTACCAAAACTATCACTTATTACTTGCTGATATAAGGTGTATCCTTACCTCATAGTGATAATCCAGACTGCATGGGCACGTGGCGTACTTACGTCCGCATGTGAAAATCCTATTATACCTACTACTAAGACGTGTGTCAAAATGTTCTTGTCCAAAGTTTCTCCAATGATCTTATATCTTCATAAAGCCATGTCTCATTTTTAATGCAAAAATAAGAGGATATATACCAGTTTTTATTCGATGGCCAATCTATGAAATTCTGTCATTCTTTAAAATAACGAATCGTTAATAATATGAGAAGAAACAGTAAAATAAGTATTATGATATGTTAATATTAATATTAGTGGCCATGTACTGTACTAGGTATTCCATTTTTACTTCTATGTTTTTAAATAAAACTCATTATTATGTTATTTAAATGTATTGATATTGTCTATTCTAGGCCACAATTTCAGAATGAGAATTATTTTTAAAAACCAAACAAGGAATAAACTGTCAATACTTGGTCGTTGGTAAAGTCAGTCTAATATATGTCATTATTGGTACCCATACCTATCTATATGAACTTACAGAACAGGTTTACATTCATTATAATACAGGTTTATGAGTTCAGAAAAATATGGTTATTATATAAATTAGTCGCCTTAATTTGTACAATTAATGTAGGAAATTGATCACATGAGCACTAGTCGTATGTTAAGACTAGTCCTGTATCTCTCACGGCTGGTGAATAGAGAGCTCGGCGCTGCTGGGGTGCTATTTCGTGTTCGGCTTAATGTACTCAGGCATAACTCACGTTCACGTCAGCAGTCCTCCCACTTCTCGGTACTAACTTTGGGACCTCTTCCTCTCTGAAAACGAAATGAAGGCTGTTTAACTAAATAAGCAGATCTATTCTAGAGTTACTCTCCAGTCCTTACTACATGTTCCGCAGTTATATTCGCACAGTTGCCAATTTACTGTAGTAAAGCGCTTTTTATTCATTTTATTTTCATAACTTTTTTATAATTTAAGTATTTAGTGTTTTATATTATTTCTTACTTTCCTGAGGATTTGTTTATTGTTATCCGTAAATATATTAGTCAGTCTATTTCTAATGCACTCCTATGTAAGCAGTTTAGTTGGGATCTCAAACTCAAAATTTCAGTATTTGGTGGGGAAGTAAAGCTTCAGTGAAACTGGCCAAGTACGAAACCACATTTCCTAAAGAATGTCGCTAGAGTTCATTTACATGCAACATAAAATTAAACGTTTAAACGACGCAAAACTTTACAATTATACCTAATTAAATCGCTCAAAGTTAGATGCTACCGTTATGGATAACTCCATGCAGAATCAGTATGTATTATCAATATCAAATTAATACAGGAATTTCAAATAAAAATGCAACATTTTGTAAATATAAAGGTATAATACAGACAATTTACTTAATATCATTTGTGTAGGATTAATTTGTCAAAATATAACCCGAGCAATGGTTTAAGGATAAATATTTAATCATGTTCTGTTATTTAAAAGATACATATAAGGACATATACCATAAAAATTAGAACTGGTTATAAGGAATACAGAATTATTAATAAGACGATATTTTAATCTACCTTTTTTATATAATCCAATTATCACCAATTATCATTATGATAATACAATTTTGGAAAAATTAATAACAACGAATTGTTTAGACGTGCAAATTAAAAATTTTTAAATGATGTCAACAATATTTACCTATGATTTCTTGAGATATATGGTCTAGAAAATCTTTACAACTTTTGTCAAAAAAAGAATTGTTTGCATTAAAATTACTTATTACAAGGCCACTTATCTTTTGAGGTAACTTAGGAACATTTGGAATTAATTGAGAAAATCAAGAGTTCTAAGGAATTAATAAAAGATAGTAAAATAAATTCATCTTATCGTTTTTATTTTATTATCTGTTATTATTATTATTATTATATTTTACTACTATTTATTTCCGGTGATAATTGGAACTGAAAAATTGTGTTTGTTTCTATTTCTAATCCTATTTCGGATTCTCTTTGAAATTCATGAATATTCATGTCAGCAGTGGACTAACACACAAACGCCCTCGTTATTCGCCTTTGACGTCATTAGATGACAGTTATCCACTAGTACCATTTGCTGTTTAACGTGTAATGCGATTGTTGTGTGCATGCTACACTAATACTGTGTATTTTCTATGTGAGTGTCACAAATAAATTTCGTTTATATTTACTTCACTTATTTTATAATTTGGATCAGCTCTTTATCAAGATTAAATAATCTCATTAGTGGCCAGCCAATAAGGTATAATAATTAAATACGTATGAAAATGAAAGTGATGAAAGTCTTTGCATTTACAGATAAAATATTCTCATGGATAGTAATATCAATTAACATTACATTTTATAAGAAAATAAATCAAAAGTTACAATTCTTTTGCCATAAAACTGATCGTTTCCTGACTCATTTGTTAAAGTTTTACATAGTATATAGAAAATTTGACTTCCCTTTATTTGGCCATATTTGTATTAATATTTCGCTCATTAATACAAAACTCTGTGCAAAGTGAAATGAGAACTGAGGCGAACTCCGTAGTAAGGTAAAGGTAAAGTTCCATTTTTATTAAATTGCCCTTAAAAACGCTGATTATTATTTTTCTACTATTGATATTTCAATATCAATTAATAATGCGCCATATTGCCTGGTTGCGATTGAAATTTAATTTTTTGGAGTTATCCAAATAACTATTTTGGGACAGTTACTTATATTAAAATGTTATTGTTATTTACATACTTTTGTTCCGTAAATTATAAAAAAACAAAATATACTACTTGAGCACACATAGCCTTTTACTTTTTTTCAGATTCCTAAGTTAACAAGTACCTCAAGTGTAAGCTATTCGTGCCGAGTAAGGTGTTAAACATTACATGTATATTCAGGTAGAAAATAGCGATTTAAATAGTTGAAATGGGGCTATTTATACCAAGTCAGCATATGTTCTATTGTAAACGGATTGTAAGATCCGTTATTTGAATAACGTTAATAGTTTCTTTTACACTTTAGAAACTTTGTAAATTGGTCTGTATGTTTATTTGTTCATAAATATATTTTAGCACCCGTCTATAAAAGTATACTCATCATAACTAGCGTGAATAGTTTAGTTTTCTATTCGACTCATCCTGAACAGCTGTTGTTATGAGGGTTAAATGTTCTGTATCTCAATCAATCTTCATACTGCATAAATGTATACGAATGAAAAACACAAATACGTGGGCTCACAGATTTCAGCTTAACTATTTGAATAATTAGCTCGAACAACTCTTAGCCATCAAAACAGTTGTTTTGCAATGTTTATTTTTCAAAGTACATTTTGATATACCACTGATGCTAATATCAAGCATAGATGACATAAAAATAGGTTTTAGTTGTGATATCCTTCCTGTAGAGAATTACAATATATAAGGACCTCAGAATTAGGATAAGTAATGGTAATCCAACAATATCCTAGTCATCTCTAAGATTGGTGCAACGGCTGTGCCGTTATGTGCCAATTTACATGTTTATTGGTTCCCTCTAGAGCTGTCCGTAGAGCTGCAAAGATAAATCTTAATTTTATAAATACGCCATAAACAGTAATGAAGGGCTGAAATAAAATTAAAGCTTTATAGTATCGGAAATAATAAAAGATTGTTAACTAAACAAATATTAGAAATAATTATAATTAAACTGAATTTAAATTTAATGAATCACATTTATCATTGTAAAGTAACTAATATTTATTCTCATATTATTTAAAATTTCACAGTTTATATACTATTTCGTAAGTGTCTGTCCTATCTCCACCAGCATCTGAAGTGCACATCAAAGTTAAGCTGTGGCCGCCATATACGACGCGTCCGGGAGCAATAGTGGAAGTTTGCAATCACTCTCACATCCCTGTACACGGGACTAAGATAAACCTTGACTTGAAACTTAACTTGCTCCACTTCTTGATGTGTGTAGTTTGTATATGGTACAAATGAAATAATCCCCTCTACAATATTATTCTCTAATATAAATTACTTTGAGTGTTGTTTGACGTTGATGTAAATAACAACTCATCAGGATATAACAGCGAAAACAACTAATAAGCTGCTCGCCTTCCCTTAAAACCATTTCCATCCCTACGAACTTTGGTATCAGACCTCGGACTCAGAGTCCCGGATGGCGTAGATGTGTGTATAATGAGTGCTAGAGTAGTGCTTTATTTATCATACAACCCTTCTAATATGTAGGTTAAAGTTATTTTTATACTCTAGGTAATTTTCCTTAATATTCATTATTTTTAAACTTATCAGGACAGTTATGGACTTAACAAATAAATACCACTGATTTTATTAGTTTTGAACAGTGTAAAAAAATGTTCATAAATTTCCAAAATATTTAAGAACTTATTCAACATACGAATTGAGTTTATTCCAAAACGAGCCCTTAGTTTAGTTGAGATTTAATTTATTTTACGATCTAAATAACGTTCAAAGAATATGAGATTTGAGTTGTGTGTGACTAGTAAAAACCAGTGGTAAAGTAGCCTTCTTTCATATACACGTAAAATTCACTAATTGGGTAGCGTAGACCTAGGCGAACAAACTGATGTTAGTTCAACAGTAAATACGTAACCTGTGGATGAATATATGTTTGCTATACCCCATACAAGCGTACTGTCACGGATACAGATAATTCGTGTTTTATTTTTCTTCAAATTATTTTACAAACGTCATGCTGAGAAGACAGGTGTAAACTTTTATGCACATTTTCACTAAATTGGCCATTCTCATTTGTCGTCAAGGTAAAATTTAAGGACAACTTCTACATAATATCATCAACCATTTCGTCCACATATAGTGCCGTTTTAAACTATAAGAGTTTTACTAATACGTCATTCATGGTTTAAGATAAATTTTGTTCTGTACAAATGTCGGAATCCAAAATTTCTAAAATAACATGAAACAAGCAGTGTCGAGTGCGTGGCTGCATGGGTTTCCACTGAGCGATCTAGTTCTTACAGGCAGTCCGCCTGCCCGGCCGTTGGTGGTGGTTGGGAAGTTACTTTTATGCCGTTGGTCCCCAGGTTAAGTGTTAGAGAGGGCATTTTAGCCCTAACTTCGACTGTTAAAATAAGACATGTTTACTTTAAGTTCAATGATGGTGCATGTCACTCCATTAGCTAAGAACTTAAAATTTTGCATGCAGCCTCAACGGAACCTTACGCGACACGTGGTGTAACATACTTATACCTTCTATAAAACATTCTATATTAATGGACGCAATTATGTTGGGGTAGTAAGGTAGGTTTACGATGGTCACCAGAGACAAGAAAGTTCGTTCGACAAGTACAGTGAGTAATACTGGAGTCTCGGGAGCCACTTGATGGTCATTCATTACTCACCGTCATGTCATTTGTAAAAGTGACTCAACTCAAGTGACAAAACTGTTATTTCTCTTCAACTCATTTTATAATCTTTATTACATTTTGTGGAGATTCTTATAAAAGTAATAACAATTAGTTGATTTCAAAGTTCACCTACTACGTATTCTAACACTATCTAGAAATAATACATTACCTAAACCTTATTCACATAACTGATGGCAAATGTAATAACTTCCCAACCCAAAACCCTCCGGATGTGCGTATCTTTACATCCGGAGCATGTTTGTATCGAATTGTAATACAAGATTTCCTTTCCAACAACTATCTGTACGTTGATTCTATGATTTTTTTTATAATAATAATTACGTATGTTTTACACTTCTTAACTAATAATTTACATAAAATAATTAAATACAGTTTACATAAGGAAAGGAGACACACTAAAAGTAATAGCAGACCCACAAAACCACAGGTGGCTATAATACTGGTGTAATGTATATGCTGTTACAACCTGCTGTTGTAATGTGAAGTGTGGACATACAGAGAGAACACCGGTGTGAACACTAGATAGGCTGCAATGAACTGTACACATGACGTCACCAATGTCACAAGCCCGCTGTGCTGTATAGTGAGTGGAACACTGATCAAAATGACTTGATCAGTGTTATGATCAATGAGAATTTGTGATGAATGGTAACAAATTTAATATAGTAAGTGATGATACACTTTTCATTCATGGTGTTACTCGTAAAATTTGTCAAAACCTTTAACAAACGATATAACGGTTTATAAAGATACTAGAACAACAAACAAGGATAACAACCTTTTGAGTGACAGTAAGGAAATTACAAGATTTGTGATCCTTGAGGACACGGTAATTGCCCGGTTATGTATTGGAAAATATAAACAAAACTTTTGGTGGAACGTGTCTTTCTTTATTAGTTTTGCCTTCATTTTAGTATTATGCAATAAAAAAGCTACAGCAGGCGCAGGATAATAAATTATAGAGTTTTCACACATTATATAATTTATAATAAATTTATAATTATTTCTTCCCAAGTCTCCCTAGTTATAGAATAGGCACACCTACGTGAACACACTGATTCAGCTGCACCACTCAAACAATCAGCTTTACTGACGCTATGCCAGTATTACTGTTTTTATTTGTAACTTTTATTTTTTCATTTAACTACTAATTTACCTTTAATTCTATATCGACCAAATATTACATTAAAATGCATTTATGCATAATCGAGGTGGTAGGTTTTATGTGAGGATGATTCCAGAAGGATCTCAGGCTTAGTAGAAGTAATGGTAATCCAACAATATCAGAGTCATCTCTAAAATTGGTGCAACGGCTGTGCCGTTATGAACCAATTTACATGTTTATTGGTTCCCTCTCGAGCTGTACATAGAGCTGCAAAGATTAGTTTGTAAATACACAATATAAAAAGGAAGTAAGAATAAAATGAACACTTCTTCATAAGCTTTATAGTATCGAAAATGATAAAAGATTGTCAATTAAACAAATCTTGGAAAACATTCACAATTAAATTGAATTTAGATTATAATAAATAACACTCATAAATATAAAGTAAGTAATAGGTATATTCATATAATTTTAAGTCTACACAGTTTATATATTATTTTGGAAGTTTCTGTCCTATCTCCACCCCCATATGAAGTACACATCTAAGTTTAGCTGTGGCCGCCATGTGTGACGAGTCCGGGAGTAATATTGAAAGTTTGTAGTCTTTCTCACATCCCCATACACGGGACTAAGATAAGCATTGACTTGCAACTTAACTTGCTCCACTTGTCGTTGTGGAGAGTTTATATAAGTTTCAAATGAGAACCACTCTATAAACTTATACTACAGTATAAAGTACATTGTTTGTAGTTCGTGAAAATGACAAGTAACAACTTTCATTATGATTTGAAGAAATTTTGATTATTAATCAATAAAAAAATCTACAAATTAATAAAAAATCTTTTACTTCTAAACGTTTTCTTTATAAAAACATAACTTTTTAAAAAACCTAATTTTTAATAACTAAATTTTTAATAATATATTAATTCAAATTTTAAGTGTAATATTGTATCCAAACAAGTCAATAACTTAAAATTAAAAAGGGGATAAGCAATTATTTTCTCTGCATGGTGCTTTCAATTATTCTATGACTTAGAATATGGGGAATGGAGACTTGGGCTATGGGGAGCCGGGGCGCCTAGTCTCACAGACCCGACTAAGATATATTTTTTGTTTTGAGGTTGGTAGAAGAGACCTTCAAAGCCCAAGTTCTGTGTAGCTGTCTAACCCTAGTCACTAGTCAACGCCCGCATGTGATTGGATTGAAGTCACTTACCTATTTCTAGAAAATTGCAGACTTGGCGCCCCTACTCGTGTAACACAATTTGTCATTGGTTGAATTTTTATAAAAACTGTTAATTTTTTGTTTCATAAAGATAAAAGCATTGATTTTTTGTTTAAATAAAAGAAACTATTTTGTTAATATTATATTAGTTTTGTTTGAGATTTAATTTTAAAATGGCTGATGAACAAGAACAAGAACGTACTAGACAAATTCTGAACGAAAGCTTCGCTAGCTCTATTGAAGATGTAGTTATTGATAACTCAGATAATGATGAGGAGGACATTGTTGAGGAGTTCATGGAACAAACAGACACTGGGCAAGAAGGGGAGTATAGTGAAGAGGACATGGAAGATCATCAATATGAACAGATACAACCTAGGTTTCCCTGCTACATCGTAAAAGACAGAACAACACGGTGGAGGATTCACTGCCCTCCAGCACGATCAGTAAGGACCAGGCAATCAAATATAGTTATTCATCCACCAGGTGTAAAACCCTATGCTAAGAATGCAAAAACACCTGTAGAGTGTTGGGGATTGTTTCCTATGTACCTAAAAAAAGAAAAAAATGTACTCTTAGCTTCGAGTATGCATCATGATGGTGCAATTGTTGTGACAACAAGTGACAATAGTTACAGATATAGTTAATTTTTATAACTCAACCAAAGGTGGAGTAGATATTCTAGATGAGTTGTGTGCAACCTATGATGTTGCTCGAAATACAAGAAGATGGCCAATGGTAATACTCTTTTCTCTGTTGAATGTAGCTGGAGTGAATTCTCAAATAATATACATTGCTAATAACAATCTAGACAAAACTATTCGAAGAATTTTATTTAAAGGAACTCGCACTGGCTCTATAATCTGAACATCTTCAACGAAGATCTCTGCAGAAAAATCTCCCTACTGAGATTCGTCAAAGACGGCAAGAGGTTGCTGGGACTTCAGCTCAAGTCGAAAAAGCAGACGATTTCCCACCAGGAACTAGAAAAAGGTGTTATTTGTGTAAAAAGCGACAGCAAAACTAAGTACAGTTGCAAGTACTGCCGAAAGTTTATTTGCCTTCGCCACGCTGAACATTCGTGCTCTGGATGTCAAGCTACAGTGCAAACAGTAAACTTTCTTCCCAAAGTTCCATTTTATTACTTAATGTCCTTTAGAAAATACATTTTGAATTTGTTTAATATACTATTAGGTGCATTTTTAATATCTCAATTATTAATACTAGATGACCATTTTTATTTTTAGAGGACACTTTTCATACCACTACATAAATTTCAGTCATGTATATTAAATGTATATAATTATCACAAAAATGTTTTATTTTTTATATTTAGTATCTTATAAATCTTTAATAGGAACTACTAAATATATAAAAATTGATCAAAAATTGTTATTACATTATTAGTGTTAAATAATCAATAATATCATAATGGGTCTGTCAGGACCCGGCGCCCCTACTGACGTTTCAAACTAGGGCGCCCCGACTCCAGGGTTTAACAAGACAGAATATCAATTGAAATATGAGAGAACGCATACAAAAAGTTATTGCAAATTACAAATGGAGGTAATGATTTAATGCAATATTTGTTCACTAAACTTAAAAAATTGTTTTAAAGAAATATAGAAAATGGTGTTTTAGAATTGGAGCTATAAACTAAAAATAAAAAAGTACCTACCTTACTTAAAAGGAGTTCGGTATTCTTATAAATCGAAACTGCTAATATTACATATCCTTCAGTACAGGTAAGTTTCAGGAGGAGGAGCTGTATCATACTGTTTTTATATTTACGTATCATAAAAAATATCACATATTCTGACGAGATGAGCTAACTGTATTTCTAATCATGTCTTCCAAGATTTATACCTAAGTGAAAATGTTCCGTAATTTAGTAATAAATACCTTTGTTACAATGGTATACTGTATACAGATATATAAACTGTAATTACAGTGGAGTGTAAGTTTCTACGGTAAAATTCTCTTTTTAATGCAAGCATTTCTCATCGTTATTTACTGTTATTTTTCAAAAGAAAAACCGAGAAATAATACTAGTACATTACGTTCTCTTTGTATGAATGGGTATAAACTAAACCCATAAAACCCATGCTTGTAAGTTTCCACAAAATTAGTTTTCGTAACGTACTTTTCATATTACCTATTTTAATACTTTAATACGCTCTTATCTGTCCACTAGAGTAGATTGGATTGAAGCAGTTCTAACCGTTTAGATACCTCTGACCTAACTCAGTTTTATACCAATGTGGGTCAGTTTGCTACGAACTCTAATCACCAAAAAGGCTATCCTTTTCCTTGATTATTTTAGATGGATTGTACTCTATCGTCAAAGCAATCTCCCCGGACATAGAAGTGAAATCAGCGTGAAAAACGAAGAAGATACTCAGAATGTAAATGTGACATGTGGTCTTAATATCGTGTTACCATGAAAAGGCGATTTATAATTTATTTTTTATTTTTTCAAAGTATCAAGGAGTCCATCCATAAACATTTCAAAATCCAAGTAACATTTTTGCAAGTTCATTTGTATTTCTATTTCGTCGTTTAACAGGAAATAGTAAAAGTAAATAGTAACAAGAATTACAAAACAAATTCGTTTAATAAATAGAAAACAGAGTATCAATATCCTTTCTCAACGTATTTTAATTAATACGTTTATAAATCTTATAACGTATAAGATATGCAGGAGCACAAGTTTTTTTTTAATTCTTTACATCTTTTGGAATAATTTATCTTTAATAGTAATACGAATATACGGTAGATTAAGTCGTGTGCTCTAGAGGTTTCCAGAATGATTGCATTTCGATATTTGGTTTCTCTAATAAGGATTAACAGGGAGTAAGTTAGCCAGAGTTTGCATTTAACCCAGGATTATTTAAAATTTACGGTGGCGTATACAGATAAAAAGTTTAGAAAAAGCTCAGTTTTTAAATAGATGATACGTTACCTCATAGGCTTATAATTGTTGATTATTTTAGAGGTTAACCAAGAGGGATAATTTATAACAAACCCGAAAGGTTATACAGGTATATGGTTAGTATGTGACCCGGGGGTGGAGACTTACTTACTGACTACATACTATACTTATTAAGAGGTAAATTTGGCAACATAACATTTTTTGGGAGTAACATGTCGGGAGGGTTTATGTTAACTGGGTAATAATGACCAGGGGGTTAATTAACAATGATTAAATTTGCGTACAAATTATTATAATTTCTAAGAGCCAAAATTAAAAATCCAGATATATATATATATATATATATGTGTGTGTGTGTGTGTGTGTGTGTTTTGCAGTTTACATGAAAAAAGCTTTTTTAAAAAAATCGACTTTTAGATAATTTTGTGAATTTATGGAAATTATTAAAATTATTTCAAGGTGTTACTAGTATTAATCTCGAATTTTTATGTACACAGATGAGTAGGAAGTAGCTGTTGTAAGTTATTTAGATAGTTGATTTTTATTACTATAATAAATGTTTTTCTAATTTGTAGATTTATATAAAAGTGAACTGTCCTGGAATAAGAAACACATTCGAAGAACAAAGTTAAAGAACACATAAAAATCTGGCGCTATTTATTTAAATCTACAACCAGACTTTAGGCCACAAAACGTCTTAATAGTATATGTA